>NC_092861.1:77090725-77091652 GCF_032062135.1 Pyxicephalus adspersus | reverse complement strand
TATATATATATATATATGCTACTGTACAGTTATATTACAGGTTTTAGTATTTTTGATTTATTTATGCACCCTTGTTTTAACAGATTTTTGTGTTTTTTTATTTTAAGTTTATTATTAAGTTTATTAAATATTGGACATATTTCGGTGAGTTATGCCTAGGAATTTCAGGCCTACAATGTTAAATACATTTTCATGAAAGACAATGTACTGCTTTTAGACATAAAAATCCAGACAGAAATGAACTGCGACAGAGCATTGAACAAAATCATATCTGGAAATAAAGAATACAAGGAGACATGGTAGAAACAAAGAGGTGGAGTTAGAAACTGGAAACCTAAAACTGACAGAAAGTGGTATTGTTGTCACAACTAACATAATGTATAGCCTAGTATCTGTGCTAGGGTGATTGGCAGGACAGCCTCAACACATAATGTACACGAAGGTTTATAAAGCAACCTAAATAGTTTTTCTGACAAGGAGTGAGATAACACTGAGTAGCAGCACTTATAGTCTGTCTTACAATTCTGAAGTGATTGGCAGGAATATTGAATGACAGAAAGGAAAGCATATCTTCATATAGACGTACAAAACTGCAAACAGAGCTGACTAAGATTATACTGTCTGACATAAAATCACCTGCATACATATTGTACGTAATAAAAGATAATTCATGAAGTAATCAGATGGGATAAATAAAAGCAAAGAAAAAAAATGTAAAACTTGATTAAACAACTTGACATGATATATTGATGACTAGTGTTGGTGTTCGAATTCGGGTTGTCCTTATATTCGACCTGAATATGGCTGTTTGAATTTGGATAGACCAGACACAAAAAACATGGGATTCGACAGCAAATTTGTGTGTAAAAAAATGTGTTAATAAAAAAATTAGCCACGGTTGCATTCATTGAGAACAGTGTGCGATCC
>NC_092861.1:77072998-77089838 GCF_032062135.1 Pyxicephalus adspersus | reverse complement strand
CCATTTTTCTGCTTTTAGATTTATGAACAGCTAAACATTAGCAGTTATTGAGGCTTTAGAAATTGACATGAATACAGAGTGTTAACAGGGTAAAATTGGACTACACAGCTGTAGACTCTACAGAATATTTTTTCAAGCTGAATGTTCCTAGACCCCCTTTTTAACAATGTATTTATTTGCCTTAATTTTTAATACTTGTGATAAATAATATTCATTTTGCTTTAGGTGTTACATTATTAGAAAACCTTCGACTGTCCATATTTACAATTTGCCAACTGTGCCTGTTCTGATCATTTAGTATATAGAAATGGATTCGGTCAGCAAGGCAATCATCACTCATAGAAGATTCCAGTGAGACCCACCCTTGACACCAAATTTTGACAGATGACCTTATGTGATTGTGAATTCTATTGGATAACAATGTGTTTCCTATGTTCTCTGACAGATGCATTTCATGTGTGGTTCTTTAAACAAGCATCATCACAGACTCAAACTGTCTATGAAGTGTTCTTTAAAACTTCACTCAGTTTGAACCTATAAGGACAGTGCACCAATGGCAAGAAGTCACTGACTGCCAAACTAACTCACCAGTTTCTTTTTATCATAGCAAAGCAACTGTCTGTGACAAGACTTTATTCAAGTCATCACCTCCGCTGCAGTATCAAATCATGAGTAGTGAAGGGACATAATACTACCAAAACATAACTGTTTCTGGAAATAAAGGTGTTTCAAAGGTTACTGTTTTTTTCTATTGTTTATCTGCTTTATCCATGAGCAAAAACAACACAATACTTATATTCTTTAGTAAACGTTCCTTATAATAGCATAAAGAGCATAAAATAGCAAAAAACGATTTTTGTATTTTTTACCTGAATATTAAAAACAAATAATACATTTTTGTGCCAAAGCTCAGTCATTTTGGGTGGTTTATATGGAGTTGTCATGTAGTGAGATTTTTTTTATTACAAGTTGTTGTTAGTTCTCCTTCTTTTTTGAAAATTCAGTAAGAAATAATTGTGGACTATTTAAACCACCTTTAAAATACAATTCCCTGAGACTGAGAAATCAAAAGCATTTCTAGAAAAGTAGTTCAAGAAGGATTTTATGCAACAAAGATTGTTTAAAGAGAATTTCGTAGGTTTTCAAAAATCAATGATTTTCACTATAGCTTCACTATTTCAAGCTATCCACAGTCAAAGGGGCAGAGATAAATAAATGCTTAACCTCCCAAGGTCAAAGAAAAGTTTAGGATGATTTAATAAAGGAGCAGTGGCTGTTCACTGTACAGTTAAAATAAATTAACTATGCAAAGTGAATCAGGTGAATATGTGCTAAGTTTAAAAAAAAAGGATTTTTGCTAGTATGTGATCTTTTTTAGAAAAAAGATTACAGCCAACATACCCCTTTAGAGATCCTCATAAGGGTAAAGAAATGGGATGCCCAAAATGTACAAGATTATATTTCTAGCTGTGACCAAATAATAATAAAAGGATAAATTAATAGCATATACTGTAGATCAGTGGTTGCCAACCTTTTCGGACCCACGGACCACTAAATTTACCGGCTCGGGACCGCGCTTGCGCGTAGAGCTGGGTGTCACTCAAAGGGGAAGAAACTTCCCCCATAGTGACGCCATAATTCTAGAACCCCCCGCTCAGGTTTGTGTCTCTGAGCCCACAGTCCTGAGCCTGTGATCTGTAGGGGGAACATGGTCCAAACTCCCATAAAAAAAAATTTCATAAAAAGTTACTCTACAGGCACTGGGCCATGTTTATCTATTATGTGTCACAAACCAGTAATATGAAATTGTAAAAACAACATAAAACTGACAGGATATATAGGAGCATAATATCTGACTGACATTGAATAAGGTTCCACTGAAGTGTATTCTTGTTAGGTTTAAAGAGATATTGTGGAGAAGTGATGCAAGCATTCCTCAATTAGGCATCATCCAGCTACTGCATTTTTATATGAATATGAATTTAGAGGGAGAATGTTAGGTATTGCTATCTGAATCTCTATTTGGAAGACTCCTAGTTATTTGTTATCTGTCTGTCAAGTGTACAAAAACAGACAATAAGTAAGGTTCCAACTCTTCCTACACTGTAACCAAAACGAAGTAATGGGAAACTTTGCATTTTACACCTTGACAATAATACAGTTCTGGTATGTAACAATATATACCAACACTATATATTATTTTAATCAGGATTTGAGTTTGGGCAAGAAACTATAAAACTATAGAAGAGGTCAAAATCTGATTGATTAAAGCAGAATTGAGCTTGCAATACAGAACATTTTTCAAGTAAATTTGACATGTTACATGTGCAATTGTACACAGTCTTACTATTTGTATGTTCTTACAGAGTTCACTTGAGTGCCATGATAATTTAACTCCAGCACACAACTGACATGGAGAATGACTTGCAAAAATGTATTTTCTATCATAAATGCAAAAGTGCCAATATTTTTGTCCTCGAGTATATATGTATACAACCCAGGTCAAATGACAAAAATGTGATATTTTAGTTCTCCTAAACAATTACCACTTTTCCTGAAAATAAGGTCTCTGAAGGGGACTTATGCTCAGTTGTGCATGATCACCAAGATGCCTGTGTTTTCAGAACCTATATTTTAACAAGGATCATGTCTATGTCTAGATGTTGTATCTCTTTTTATTTCTGAAACGTAACAGTTCTGTGCTGAATAGGGATTCACTGTACTTAAGTGATGGACAGCTGTAATCTGTGGTATATGTGAACAGACTTAACCTCTGCAAAGCTTTAAGCTTTGTGCTTGTGTTTGATCATTTCCTCCTCTACTCCACTACTTGATACCTTGCTTTTTCTTTGTACAGCCTCTTTCTGTTGCTTCAGCTTTACCTTTTTATACTCTTTGGCACCTCTGGATATTATAGTCAGCCTTTTTCCCCACTGGCGGTTTTTATTTGGCTTTACTGCACACCTTGTCTGAACCCTTGCTAGCGTATCTACTCACTTATTCACCTCAATGACAGTCACAGCAGAAAGTAGTAGTAGTAGTCATGCCTTGAGTGGCTGTACCTTGCACATCCTCATAATTTATTTTGTATTGGTGAAAAAGCTGCTGATAGTCTTTATTGTAGAGTACCTCTCTCTCAACTAGCTAACAAAGCACTGATACTTCTAATAACTATCTGGAAACGAAAACTGTTTACAGGAATACCAAAACAAAACAAATTCATTTAGTCATCACAAATAAAATTTTGTAGGACATTATAAGGTTAAAAAATTAATTTCTTTATGCATACAAAGTTACAGTTTTAGTTTTGGGTCTGCTGTCACGTTATAAATTGTCATGGGTAAAGTAACCCTTCTTTTAAAAAAAAAAAGCCCCGTGCTAGTATAACAACTGATATAACAACTGATATAACAAATGATTTATTGGCCCTTATTCAACAATGAAATCCGTGCTCGCTGGTCGCGCGTACTTTCGCGCTTCCAGCGAGCCGTTTTTTTCGCGGTCCAGAGTTGAGTGCGCTCATACACTCGCCTCCTCACTGCCAGCCGGATTCCTGCCTTGATAATAGTGACTTTAAATGCAAGCTCGCCAGTGTAAAGCTGCCGGAGATGCGCGGCTCCGGCCGCAAGCTTTTTCAGTTGCTGAATTGCGCGACGGCGTATGATTTCGGATCGCGGATACGAATGCGCGAGCGTCCGATTCTGCTTGATGAATTGGGGCCATTGTGTCTTATACATTATTGTGTCCTCACCTTCATTTGGTAGTGCTAGGTTAATGATAAAGCACCAGCACTGTCACATAAGATAGAGAAAGTCTGCCACATGTTTACCCATATCTGGAAGTACCAGTTATTTTTACTTATTTTCAACAGCTGAACAATGGGGCAATGAAATAAAAAATTAGCATTTTAATAGCTGGGGTAGGGGTAGATAAGTGACCCTTATAGTATGCCCTATAAAGAAAAAGCAAAGTGTTACTTTAAATACTTTTCCCATACTACAGCAGAAAAATCATAAAATTAGGGTTATCATACATATTTAATCTTGAATATATTTTTGATATAATAGTTTTAACTTTTCATGTGTTTATATAAAAGAGAGCATTAGAAAGCTTTGCTTTAAATAGATTTTTTAGAGTTCAGTTGTGCATTTTTTTGATACAGCATGTTACATGTATGTCATATAAAACGTTTACAAGACAATGAAAAATTGACAGGTATGTTGCCATGATGGCACCTTATGATCTACTTCATATACTTCAAATTATTTTTGAACTTTATACAAAATCTTAATATTTGGTACTGCTTCAGCATACCAGATAAAAAGTTTTGTGGTCATCAATCCAGTTCTATATTTAAAATATAACTTCATGTTCCATTATCCTTCAGTGCCCTCTGGCTGTCAGAGAAAAGTCTAATGCAGGAAGACTGCATCTTTGGAGTAGCTGCATAGGGGTAGCACCAAAAGCATAGTGAGAGAATGTAGTTAGAATGTAAGTCAATGCAAGTATTTTGATTTCTGCAGAACATTATTCAGAGCAGTAGAAGTTGCAAAAGCAATTGAGGTGGAAATTTGGTATAATTAATAAACTGTTTACTATCAATATTTACTACCACTTTATGCTATATATATATAAATATATATATTTCATTTATCCACTGAGGGCTAAATTTAAAATCACACTGAAAATGTCCAACAAAATCAGGGCATGCATCTGATGAGACAGCGGATGGTATCCTGGGTCATCTCCTCCCAGACTTGCATCCAGGACAGTCTGTGGCACTAATTGACTAGAGTCAGCTGCACTGGTACATAACGTCCCAATGGATCTCTATTGCATTCAGGTTCGTGGGATGTGGGGACCTGGTAATGGCATCATCATCTAGGAACTGCCTACACTCTGAGGCCACATGAGGCTGGGCATTGTCATGCACCAGGAGGGACCCCGGCCCCAGAGCAGAATGTGAACACCTGTCCAGCTCTCTGAGGATGTGCCTCCCCAAGGCAATCACTGACCCACTGCCAAACCAGTCATGCTAAATGATGTTGCATAACATTCACTTTGGCATCTCCAAACTTATGTCTGTTAAATCTGGTGTTCTCTGACAAATGCTAATTAGGATTCATGTTACCCGCATACAACCCTTATGGAGTCTGTTTTTGACTGAAATATATATAGTGACAAGGTGTACCATAGTATGGTTGGAAAAGTCTTAAATGAGATTTATGTAGCGCTCAGACTGAGACATTTTATTTTAATGGCTCCAAGCAAGTTTGTAATAGTTGCGGCAGACGGACTACTTTTACAAAAAGTCAGAACTTAAGGTCCTGGAGCTGGCCAAGGAGGAGTTGGGGGGGGGGTCCTTGGCCACTAGGTCTTTATTTAGATCTTCACCTGGGCTTAATGCCCATGTGCTCTATTTACATAATGAGCTGAAGGATGCTGGGACATCACTGGCTTCCCAGTGCTAAAGAGGAAAAAAACTTCAAGGGTCATTGCTGCCCATAAATTGCCAAGTTTGTTTTATACAATAAGACTATTTGTATTTTTGGTTGTCTGTTAGGTAGAAAAAAAATTATTTGTGTGTCACATATTTGTGGTGGAATTTTGTTCACTTTTCTTTTTACAACATTGCTTCAGTTTATTGTGGGTGTTCAGTTTCACTTTCATAGCTCTATTAAGGTTCTGCCAGAGCTTTTCAATCAGCTTTAACATTTGATTGTGGAATACTTAGATGTACAGAGAAGTTAATCGTCTACTTAATAATTTTTTTGCCTTCCTCTGGACTAACTATGTCTTACAGGCTTTTATATCTGGGATATGTTTATTTCCCTAGTGGTTGAATTGGATGGACTTATGTCCTTATGTCTTTCTTTTTTCAACCTTACCTACTATGTAACTATGAAATAATTGCAAGGTGCCAAGGTTCTGTAGCTGCAAATTAAGCCCATATCTTTACCCTTCCACTACCATGCTTGACATCCTTCAGCGTGTATTGTTATTGCAGTAAATGTCAGCAACAACAAAACAACCAATAGTTACCCGGCTGAGCAATAAACTGTCTGACTCACACAGGCAAAAGTACATCCAGTCATTTTTCATATAATAAAATGACTTTAGCAAATCGTTTGTCTTGTGGAGCACTGTTTCCTCCCAGCTTTGGGAACACACTGAGCTGCTGACACCATAATACTGCCTAATTAAATGGCACACCTGTGCTTCACCTCCACAGGTGAAAACCCAGACATGAGTTCAATGGACCACTCTTTTCTGTGGTCATGCTCCAGGACCCTAACAATCTGGCTTTCCATTTACCAAATTGAAAAGTCAGACAATACAGTACATTTTCTGGAGCCGTAAAACATGTAATATGTGTCTGGGGGGTACATACACCCCTTCCAGCACTTTCCCTTAAAGGTTTTGGAACACTGTGTCACATATTCCACCCTCCTGTCTGAGCCCGTGGGGTTGGTCACTTTCGGCCACCATACAATGTGTCCTAGAGAGGGCATCCGTGTTACCGTGCAATTTTCCTGCTTGCTTCTCTACTGTTAAACTAATGTTGTGTAGGGACAAAAACGTTCGGATGACCCTGGCATTTCTTTCTTTGGCCTGGGACATACAGGTTAAGGGTAAATGGTCCGTAATCAACTTAAAGTGTACCTAAACTCAGAATTTTCACTTCACATAAAATGGTAGACAACACTTTTATGTTAAGTAAAAATTCTGTGTGTTTGTTTTTTTTGAAATGCAACACCCTTTTTTTAAAAAAAAAAAAAAGATTGCAGCACTGCCCCCTAATTCTCATTCATCTAGGCGGTCGAGTATTATTGGGTGCGCAAAGCCACCCGGGATACCTACGTCAGGCATCCCGGGAGCTGACAATTGACATTCTGGGCATGACTCGCAATATTGTTTTACCTTAGGCAAAACCCCAGGCCAGAAAAACCTCTGTAGCATATGTTGCTGGGTCTTTTCAACAGCAAGATGCCCCCCAAGGGCATGCCTGTGGGCAAGGTATAACACCATCCTTTGGTAGAGTTGGGGTACAATTAACTACTATTACCTTTTCTCCGACCCTGTCAACATGATACAACATTTCAATATTCACAGAGAAATGTGGTAAAACATTTTAAGCCCTGGAAATTGGGGATCCCTATTTATTACTTTGACTTGTTCCAAGGCTATGGTTAATGTTGGGTCTCGTAGCTGAGCAGTTCCAAAGTTATCCTGCAAGTCTGGCATTGCAACTACTACTACTCTCCGGGGGTAGCAAAGCTTGTACAGTCTAATCATCCACTTTGACAACAGACATTTGTAACTTATTACCAGTCATGCAAAAAGGGACCTACATGGAGCACATTTGTTCCACAGGTATGGGGTATCTAGCCACATTATTTCCCCACTTGTTGCACCACCAACACTGCAGCTGGTTCCGGGTACTCTGCTCACAGGCCTTCCCACCTATCTCGGACCAGTCCACCCTCTGTTAATACCCTTTGAATAACCTCATTAGGGTGAAGACACCTTCCTGTTTTCATGGGCGACACCCAGCGCTAGGGTGATTTTGAGTTTCCTGCCTTTGGAGACAGAAAGTCACAGTACCAGTCACCATTACTGCTGAGGCTAAAATAGTCTCTGCCCATTTAAAGAGCTCATCCTCCCTGTGCTCTATCAGTGTGGACAAGACTGCTCACAGACATGTGAGACCAGGAAGTGCTCCATGCTAACTTAGGCAGAGACAGGGAGCGGTATGCTTGGCAGCATAGCAAGGCAGACAGATGAGGGATGCTGCAGGACAGTTTAGTTGCGAGCGCTGCGAGAGCCGACAGGTATTGTGACATAGTCCTTGATTTGCATTTAATTACAATGCAAACCTGACTTCAGTGACTTCAGATGTAGCTGTAGAGTATAGAGAGTTTTTTGGGCTACATCAAGTAAAAAAGTGACGAGGGCCCCAGCAAAGTCCATTAGGTCGTTTTCCAAGCTTCATGTCCTATTTTATGTAATATATAGTCTTCTGACTAGTCACCAAAATTACCAATCAGCATTTCTATGTCAACTCTGGCGAGTAAAACCTGTATTAATGCCCATAAACCAGTGACTTCAGAGGTAAGGGCTTTATATGTTTCAGATACTTGCGAAAATAGTTGAGTAGAAAGAATCTGGTCACTTACTGATGGTGACCAGGTGGGAAGAGTCATGGTTGACCAGTTAGGAGGAGCTAAAATTGAGATAGTTGGCTCTCACCTGAGGTTTTGTGCAGCCTTCAGAGAAGTATTGGGGCCCACAAGTCCTCAGTGGTGCTGTGGCAATAGTGATGGGATCCCAAAGACTTTGAAGATCTGCCAAAAAAACTCTAATTCTCAGATAGGTACTGTTCACATAAGTCAGCCTTGCTCAAAAACCTTAGAGTCACGCTAATGACTAAGATTAAGAAGAAGATGAACTCTGTGTTAAGACTGCTGGTGTCAGTGCCATGTTGTCAAGGATGTGCTTACCTTGTCAATAGGGACATTTTTGTGTGTTAAATATCATTCCAGTGCACACAAACACTGCACTGTTGAATAAAATCTTAAATTAAAATCTAACAAAAAGTATAAAGTGGTAAAATTTTTTATTAAAGAGCCATTTTGAACATTTGCCCAACATGCACCGTGATAACTTTGCAATGTTTTTTTGGAATGTCCTGTGGCAGAAAAAGGAACTACAGTGATGAAGAGGAGGCATAAAAGGTGGTAATAAAGGAGTTGTTCTTCTTCTCCTTTACTACTTCAGTAGCTAAAAACTGTCTTCTATTCTTTCACTACCTCCACTGCTGAAAACTTGCCTTTTCCCACAGTTAGACAGGCAGGATAGAGGCAGGTTAAAGGTGGTGCACTGTAAATATGAACATTTACAACGCTAAAACCCCATAAGGTATTATAACTATTATTAAATAAATTATTTTATTAATAAATTAGGTATTTAAGTTAGTACACTTGCTTACCTAAACAGCTAACCTTACTAACATTTAAAACTAATTTGACTCTAAAATTGTCTACAGTAGGATATTATGTTGGGAATAGATACTAGCCATAATAAGGGTAATATCTGTCAAGAGATGTGTGAGACCTCAAAATAACTCTTTACATTTCAGATTGGTTATAATAAAATTGCTGCAATTAGTTCTGCCATGTCTAGTCGCAGTGTAGCTGTCACTTGAGTTTAAGAACTGAGCCCCTACTTTCCTACACAACCTAACGGATCCCCTAATGCACACAATCCCATAACGATTACAAAGTATTTGCATAAATATGCACAAGCTCGATACTTGAAGTTACTTTTTATAGCAAGGTAGATTGCGTCAGTGCCACATATTGCATAACTTCTAAAATTTTCACTTTAATGATGGAAACAACCCAATATTAAAATTCCTTCCCATAAACTGTATGATTACCCAAAAAACTCAAAATAATAATTTTAATTAAATCATTTATATCATATCATTTTATTTCAAATTTTGCTTATTTCTGTTTTAAGGAAACTTAAAAAAAAATGTAAAGACTGTAAACGTACCTGTGTTACCCTCAGCTCAGCCAAAGGGTCACATGTGTCTCATCATCATAAAAACATGATTTTTTTTATTTTCAATTGTATAAAAAAAACTTTAACACCAAAAAAGCAAACTGAATGTTCTTCATCCTATTTCCATTCAAGATTTCTTTTCTTCTCTCATCCATTATCTCCATATCCTAATAGTAGGTTCCACATCTGCAGATTCCATTGCCATTTTGCCTTTATTATTCCTTTCTTCTTCTTGTCCACAAGGTAGAAGGGCACCATCTCTGCTATTGCGATTTTGCAGCATTCCATCTCATCTATCTTTTTCGTTCCATCTTCTACCTATCGTTTTTAAAAACCCAGATGTTCAGACTTTTCCACGTTGCTGCTTTAATGCAGTTCACAGTGGACCAGAAGACTTCTGCGCTTTCTTTATCTTTAGGTCCTTCCATGCCAAAGAAGATCACCTCATAGGTAATTGCTCTTGCTCCCATTAGGAATTTCAAGATAATTCCACATTTCCTCCATATTCTCTGTGCGAAAGCACAGTTCCAGAAAACATGCATGACTGTTTCCTCTCCCGTGCATCCTGCTCTTGGATATCTAGGATTTCTCCCCATCCTTCTGTTGAACTGAAATGCCTTTGTGGGCACCCATTTGTGAACGATCTGCCACGCTAGGTCTTTCAATTTGTTCGACAATGCTGGACTATTTACTTTGTTCCATATTTCTTCTGACACTTTCTCCGAGAAATTCTTCACTCTGCAAATTTGTTCCTCCTTTTGTCTTTCTCTTTTAATTCTCCATGGTTCTAACAGTAGGTCTAATTCAAATCTCGCTAATTCGAAGCTCCTGATAGTTTTTTCAATGATGGCGTAATGCCCAGGGGGTGTCAAACACCAGGGCCTATTTTTCTCCATTTTTCTCCATCCTCTCTTCTGACAGAAAAATCAAATGGCATATCATAGAAAATATGACCAATCGCATTCTTCCTTCCTCATTTTCTTTAAGCAGTGCTTTTATGCATATTACAAATGGCATAGCAAAAGGCTTAAATGTAAATTTAAGAGTTCACAAATCTCCACTTTGAGTAAATTACACCAACTTAGTTTAAATCTGGGCCTTGTCAGAGTGATCTACTCTACATATCAACCGAGGTGATTTTTTTTTAAGAAAATGGAAAACCACTTGAAAACCAATCATCAGAAACTAACATCCATGAAACCAATATTATAAAATCAAAATTCTGAACTGGTAAGGGGTTTATCAGACGCCTGTTGTAAATATCCGAATTTCATTAATTTTGCCCAGTTCAATTCCAAATTAATTGAACCAACTAGCTGATCACTTTTTATTACACTTATATAGGAAAAAGCATGTCATTCTTTTACAAAGGATATTTCTATGCTAATGGTGTGTGAATGCCTTGTTATCATTGCTAAAGCTATCCAACCTATCAAAAAAATCCAGCCTTCAACCTTTCAAAAATTCTATGCCCACCTGTAGTACTCAAAAAATATGACTAACTGTTGTGCGGAGGATCAAAATAGTATTTGTCAGTTGTTGTCATGTGAATTAATATGGTAATTGGACTAAAAATTGGCAATAAGTGTATAAAATCAAATAAATCTAATTTCTAACTAATTATGTTTCTGCTTTATTGTTAGGCCTAGGCATCATGCTTAATATTGCATTAAAGTTCTGATCTGAAGTATGCTGTGAGCTCATTAGAAAACAGCCAGAGCACTTAGGTTCTGTCAACACAACTTAACAGGAATGATTGCGATGGTCACTGAATTAGTCATCCTTAAATTGATATGCTTGTTTACCTTCAGAAAAGTACACTTTTAGGGAAATTCTTTATCCTAACAAATTTTCTTAATAATGATTGTCGGCTCCTTTTTGCCATTTAGTTTTGATAAATTCTGTATAACTAATCAGAAGTTCTCATTGCCAGTATTCATTAATATCATACTTTAGATCGATGTCAAATCCAGCTTCTCTGCTTAGCACCAACACTTATATTCATCAAAGTGACTTATTTATCTCACATAAGATAAATAAGACAACTTGCTAACTTATTCAACGAAGCTTATTCATTAGTGTCTAGATCACTGTTTGATGAATAAGTCCCACAGAATACCATTTCAAGACATCTTATTTACCTTACAAGAGATAATTAACTACCTTTGATGAAAGTATCATTCAGGCCGTAAAGTAAGTCATTAGACAATCCTAAATAGGCTTTTCTTTTTCCAATATCTTTAGCAGTTTCTGCTTTCTTTATAAACAACCAACTGGCTTTTAAACAAAATATTGTGTCACATTATCTACTATGGTTCAAATGTGTTACACTATCTTACACATTTTTTAAATAACCCTGCTCCTGTTCACTAATTAGTGAGGGCAGTCAGTCTCTGCTATCTGAATCTACCCATTATTAAACTGTTGCTGTTACAGATGCGCCATGCCCTTACTTGAAGGAGAAAACCCAGGAGGGTGGACCCTGCACTAAAAGGAACATATTAGGCTTGGTCTAGACGTACTGTTTTCCCAGCTTTTAACCTGAGGCTTTTAAAGCCCTTGTTTGAAATCCCCAAGCATTACAATAGGTTAATCTACACCCTGCACGTTTATGACATTTATCTTAAAAGTTGCTCGCAACGTTTAAAAGATTAAAACGCTGGGTTAACGCTAGAAAACGCCCAAAAACGCGGATAAACGCTTCTGTTGATTTCAATGGAACATTTTTCTGTGGTTTCCCGGGTTTTTAAGCATATATTATGCAAATTAGTTAAAACGCAGTAAAACACAATAAAAACGAGGAAAACGCAAAAAATGCCGCATAGGCTTTTATTCAGCAGTTTAAAGCCAAGCTTTAAAATGCTAAAAAAAAGTGCATAAACACGCAATAGGAGTATTTACATGCATTTTTAAAAAAACGTCCGTGTAGACCCAGCCTTAAAATCATTCTGTAGAACTACATTCAAATTGTAAAAATAATATGTTTACAGCACAAAAAGACAGTTAAAAAATTATAATATAATAATATATAATATAAAAATATAATATAAAATATATAAAATATATAATATATAATATTGCTTATTTACCTAGTTGTGCACCCAGTGTGTGTCTACCTTAACTGTGTTTCCTTTTAGACCTGCAATCTCAAAAACACCTTTATTATCTGGGCAATGGTGTCACTCCCACAATGATAATAAATAGGCCAAGTAGTAAACTCATTGTAAAAAAGGACAAAGGCCATTGAAACAGCCAAAACACATGTATATATATATATCTGTATTGTATTACCTAAAACAATTCACAAATAAAACTGGACCCACAGGCATAAGGGAGAATGGACGTCTCTCTGCTCTGCATTTATTTGTGATATGCACACCAGGGACTGTCTAATTCATAAAAACTGGGCCAAGGCAGTAAACCCCTGTAGATTTTGTTTCACTCTGTGGGAAAGAGTCTATGATTAAAAGCTGGACTGCATTTTACTTCTCTTGTTTTACTTTTTTCTTAAAAATAATTTATTTTCAATGCACCCATTCCTGATGCTGGCACAGCAAAGAGTACATTTGTAAAGTATAACATTTTTTTTTAAATGTACTGTATTTTTTTATATATAACATTCAGTTATACTATTTTAAATGGCACCATGGTTTTAAAATCTACTTATTGTACTCTAAAAATCACTGCAAGTTGTACAGTAATGCCAGTATGGCAGCATTTAATTTGACCTCTGCTTTTGTGTATTGTCTAACCTATTCTAATATACACATTTTAGATTTTAAGATGGTTGTCAGCTTATCAGCTGCCAGTACATAAAAATAGATTATTGTCAATGTCCTCTATCTACTTATCTAAAGCTGTCTGACAATTTAGAAATAGTTATTCCCTATCATGATTTTGTGTGCTTCACCAAAAACTGTTAACAGATTTTCTAATGGCTGTTTTAGTGTAGGCTTAATATTGACTGCTCCATTTACTAGAAACAATTCTGCCATTAATGTTTAAAACAAGAGCAATGATCCAAGAAATGTTTAAAATGGTAATATTATAATGAAAATGAGTGCATGTTTATTAAACACCTGCTTTACTACTGACAAAGCAAGAGTTTATTAACACTGTATAGATACTTTACCTATAAAACAAAACATAATTATAGGCATACAGCATACAGTTCTACAAAACTGACATACACATTTTGATCATCTCAAAACTGAGAAGCTGATGAGATGTATTGTAGAAGTATTCTGTCAATGAAGACACCTGGCAGCTTTTTTGGTTCCATTTATATATATTTATATAAATATATATATTTATAAACAAAGTGAAATTGTACAGGAATAACAGAAATGGTGCATTGTTGACCCTGAATGTAGTACAGCTATATCAAAAGTATTTCACATGTCAAATAATTCTGACAAAGTAAATAATGGCTATCAATAATTAGATCAATAAATTCATTAATGTCAATTTAAGTCATTCATTTATTAAACTTTTGATCTACCATTCAATTGTCCCATGTATGCCTTTGATAAATCATTAAAGAAAGCAAAACAAGTGTGAAACAAAATAAAGTATTGATTATTCTACAAAGATATTCTAAAATTGCCTGGAAACATTGGTTAGTACCCCTAGATAACATCATACATAATTTATTGTGTTTTCTCTAATAAGTATCACAGATGTCTCCAAAAGAACAATCAGTCATCCAGTCTATTTACATTGAAAAAAGTAGTCATTCTGCTGCATAGTATCAATGTGTGCCCCACATTGAATGTACACTGAATAAAGCAAGAGAACCTGTTTGAGGAGTTCAGATAAAGATCTCATTGTTCATTGTTTCCAAGCATGTGAAAGGCAAATGCTATTAGACATAAGACCATCTCCAAGAAGCCTGATGTTCCATGTCAATAGTTACAAATATTAACCTCCCGACCGTTAAGCCCGACCTTGGTACGGGCTAAAAAGAGTTGCTCTTTTGGTTAACCCCAAGATTTTCTGTACATTAAAATCCCCACTTACCCAGGTAAGTGGGGATTTTAAATGTAGGGAAAATCTCGGTCCCCCTGTGCTCATCCAGCGTCGTGTTCGTGTTCCAGCGTCGTCCTCCGTCGATCGTCGTCCGTCGATCTCCCTCTCCAGCGTCGGGTGCCTTCTCCTATACCAGCGGGACCAAAACCTGTAACGCTTTTGGTACAGAAATCTAGACCTCAGTGTAACGCTCAGGTGGTTAAGAAGTTTAAGCCTCATGGTATTGTAGCCAACCTTTCTGGATGTGGCCACAAGAGAAAATCAATCCATAAAAGGGAACAAAAGATGGTAGGAATGGTAGATAAAAAGCTAAAGATAACTTCTAAAGAAATACAAGCTTCAGTCTTTATTCTTTACACTAAAATAATATTTTTTTCAGGATCCTTTGGAAACAATATGTACTTATTGGATATTTACATTACTGTGTATTTGTTAATGTTAATATACTTAAAACTCATTTATTATCATATTCCAACAGAATACCACAAAGCCCTGATTTTTTTGTGAATATTTCACCCCAGCGTTCTGACCTATTTACTAACAAATTACACTATTATGTTATTCACATTTTCTTTGACACATCTTGCTATTGGGTCTATTGGTTACAAGGTATGATGACTGATATATAATTGAGATTCATAAAGGCTTTTATATTTCAGTGGATGGTAGGCCAACCAATGTTAGAGTTAACCTGTTACTTTGTTTTTAGGTCCTTTCTTAGGTGGATAGACAAAAGGACAGGAAAGTTAAATAATATGAGGGGTTATAAAAATATTAAAGATAAAAAAACATAGCCCTAACCAGGCACAGTGGGAGGTTAACATGACCAGGGTAACCTAAATGAACCAGGTTCATCCTAGCAGCTGTTCAGCCCATTTCCTATTTTGAATAAACCCCTATTCTCAATAAACAATGCAATCTGTACCACATCCCAAAGGAGCAAGTGATTTAAAAAGAGATTCCAATCCCAAAGGGGGAATGGAGTGCATAGAAAGTGGGACTTTTAAGGTACTACAAATCACTAGAGGCTATTAAAAAAATATACATTTATTTCCAAATATTTTTAAAAAATCTTTACATATAACACCATCAATAACCATGATTCAATATAACAAATCAAGTTTCCTGCTGTCAAAAGCGCAGATGGTATATATAAACTTCAGTACACAAATTACAAGATTTTATGGGGTTTCGATGCCCTAGCTCAGGGGTCGGCAAACTCCGCCCTTTAGGCCAGATAGGGCCAAGCCGGTAGTTTGTTTTGGCCTAACGTCCCCTGGCTGATCCAGCCTAATCCTGGCTTGCAACCCACAGCTGAGCCGGAACAAACTACTGTAGCCTCCGAAATGCCGGAGCAGCTTGCGGCTTTTGAGCCGCCAAGTGGTGGCTCCCTTACCTATTTAGGGCAGCCGGCATTAACACTTCTGCCGCCTGGGTAAATAGGGAACATTTCCTCTCCTCCGTATGCATTGCAGAGGAGAGGGATTTCCCTTTAGGGGGCGTTACTGGTGGGGGCAGGACTCAAGAGAAAGTCCGGCCTAGTATGCTCCTGCCTAGCCCTGAAATGGCCTAGTGGACAAAAAAGTTTGCTGACCTCTGCCCTAGCTTGATGTGTTTCACAGAACCTGTCTGTTTCATCAGTACTGTAATATGAGGCTATAACAGACAATTTTCTCCTAAAAGAAAGAAAGAAATTTGTAAGTACAAATATTCTACTCCTTTTAAGTGTCTTTAACATGTGATTACAATAATAATCGTTTTACCATACAGTAATCCCCAAAAATATGTTTACCTTACAATTTGAATACATGATTTTTGAATAAAAAATTGGTGGATCACAATTCTTTGGACTGGAAGATGGTACTGTTTTAGCTATAAACAAATGGCAAGGTGTCTAAGCAAAAAGAAAAAATTCAGAAGAACAAAGAGGACATGTGAATCATAAAAGCAAGTGGTAAAGATAATATTCAAATATATATTGCATCCCATGTATATAAGTGTATAAAGATGTAAAGAAAATGGCAATACATAAATTGAATATGAGCAATGAAAGCTTATTAGCTAATTAAATAATATACTTGGATATACTAATTAGGTTACTATCACAAAGTAGAAACAAAGGGAAAGTGTTTTAGGTAAAAAAAAAAACAATTAATGAAATGTGTAGTAGCAAAAGTTTAATTAAAATATAAAGGAGTAGGCTAGCTTTTTGGAAAGATGAAGATATCCTATCAATGAATTAAAC
>NC_092861.1:77072039-77072859 GCF_032062135.1 Pyxicephalus adspersus | reverse complement strand
TAAAAAGATCCAATTAATTCCTTAGGATTGGTCAAGATACTGGTGGAAAACTAACCTCGCCAAAACAGAAGACCTTATGATTAGGGATGAGCGAGAAGACCTCTGATACGTCCTGTGGGTTCCCGAAATTTCTGCAAATCGGTTTCGCGAATTCCACAAGTCAATGGGCTGAATTTAACCATTATTAGCAAAGCCCCTATACATATTAGAAGCAACGAAATTTGCTAGTAAGCGTAGAAGAAAAATAGCAACAAGGAAAACATACAAAAGTTTCAAAAGACCTTGTGGTTTTTCATAAAAAAGCAGGCAAATAGGATTTTTGCGTAAATGAGAGCATCCAGAAGGCAGCATAAAGATTAGGACATTGAGAAAGGGTAAACTTAACCCACTAATAAAAGTCTCTGCTGTCAAAACAGCAAGACAACGCATTGCTATCTAGTGTACGCACCTCTATTTAATTTATATAGCTGCATATTGTGTTCACGCTGTGTAAATCCTGTTTATTAATAATAATTGCTAGCTGGCATCATGACCTGGATGACATGTGTTAGGAATGCCACCCATAAAGTTGTGGTTTTCCAGAAAATGGCAGGCAAAGTGACAGCAGGCAAATAGGATTTTTGCGTGATGAACAGCATCCAGAAGGCAGCATAAACATTAGGACATTGAGAAAGGGTGAACTCAACCCACACTGCCGTCAAAACAAAAGGAAAACGCATTGCTATTGTACGCACCCCTATTGAATTTACATAGCTGCATAATTTGTTTACGCTATATAAATCCTGTTTATTAATAATAATAAAAATAATACAAATTATTG
>NC_092861.1:77047609-77068982 GCF_032062135.1 Pyxicephalus adspersus | reverse complement strand
ATATATATATATATATATATATATATATATATATATATAGCAGTTCCTGTTGCAGTTCCTGAGCATGTGAAGGGTGGAGTTTGATCAAGTTACAGTGTCACAAATGAGTCTATGCGGTGGCAGCCTCTGTTGGCGCTCCATCCTGCTAAGTGCTGCGGCGGCAGTAGGGGATCAGTGGACATGGCTGCAGCTGGAGCGAGCCTGTCTCAGTAAGTCCCGCAGTCCTGGGTACGTGAGGAGGAACCTCTGCACTACCAGGTTCAGTAGGTGCGCAAAGCAGGGCACATGTGTTATGCGGCCCATGCGCAGCGCAGCCACAAGGTTGGCCCTGTTGTCGCACACTACGTTGAGCCGGGAGAACGTCAGCCCAGCCTTAACCTCTGTGCAAAGCGGACAAGAGTTCTCTGGTGGTGTGGCTTTTCTCCCCCAAGGACACCAGTTTCAGCACTGCCTGGCAATGGTTTTGCTTGAGGGAGCTGTAGTGGGGTGCCCGCTTAACCACAGTGTCCTCCGCTGCTCGCCTTTCAGTAGGAGTGTCGAGAAGAGAGGGTTTGCTGGTAGAAGGAATGAATGACGTAGTAGCAATGACAGATGGCGGTGGAGAAGGAGTCAATGGAGGTGGAAGAAGAGACAATGTCGTGGTTGCACCTCCTTCAAGAGAAGGCAAGTACTGCTCTCACTTTGGTTTGTGGTTCTTGCACATGTGGGAAAGCGGGGATGTTGTACCAAAATGTGATCCAACCTGTCCTCTGCGAATCTGACTGTGGCACAGGATGCAGATTGCTACACACCCGTCATTGTCTTTCAGCGTGAAAAAGGACCACACTGGAGAGGTGTATGCAACCACTCTGCTGCTCTTTTTCTTTTCTTGCCTCTGCGTCTGCTGGGTGCGTCTGCTCTATCTCCCCCATGGTCACATCATCTTTGACTGTTCCCCTGCTTGTGCCCACTCGTCTGTGTGTTCTTTAGGACTCACATGAGGCAGATTTGCGGCCCCTTCCATCCCCAGTCTGTTGCTGCTGCCTTTCCTTTACATCTTTTTCAGAACTGCTGCTAGCCCTTACACGCAGCAGTGGTTCCCAGGTGACAACATGGTCATCATCATCCTCATTTTCATGTAAGCCAACCTCTGCAAATGCTTATACTTATTCGGGCAAAAATGCAACTGTACCAAATTGTCTTCTTTGGTAAATAGCAAAAAGTATCAAACAATGAATTATCTGTATCTAATTATCTATATCAGAATTTTTTACTGGCTTTTTTGATAGATAGCAAGTGACATCAGAATGAAATATCTGTATTTTTGAGAGAAATACAGAAATTGTTCTGCTTTTTTGATAGATAGCAAGTGGTATAAGAATATATTATCTGTATTTTTGTGAGAGAAATACAGAAATTTTTCTAGATTTTTTGATAGATAGCAAGTGGTATCAGAATGAAATATCTGTATTTTTTTGAGAGAAATACAGAAAATTTTATGGCTGTTTTGATAGAAAGCAAGTGCTATCATAATGAAATATCTGTATTTTTTGAGAGAAATAAAGAAAATGTTCTGGCTTTTTGATTGACAGCAAGTGGTATCAGAATTAAATATCTGTATTTTTTGAGAGTAATACAGAATTTTTTTGGCTTTTTTAAAAGCAAGTGTTATCAGGATGAAATATCTGTATTTTTTTTGAGAGAAATAAAGAAAATGTTCTGGCTTTTTTGATAGATAGCAAGTGGTATCAGAATGAAATATGTGTATTTTTTTTGAGAGAAATACAAACATTTTTCGGGCCTTTTCGATAGATATCCAGTGGTATCGGAATGAAATATGTGGGGTTTTTTTTCTGGGAAATACAGAAATTTTTCTGGCTTTTTTGAAAGATAGCTAGTGGTATCAGAATGAAATATCTGTATTTTTTTAGATAAATACAGAAATTTTCCTGGCTTTTTTAATAGATAGCAAGTGGTATCAGAATGAAATATCTGTATTTTTTGGCAGAGAAATACAGAATTCTTTTTGGCTTTTTTGATGGATAGCAAGTGGTATCAGAATGAAATATCTGATACCTTTTTGAGAGAAATACAGAAATTTTTCTGGCTTTTTGGATAGATAGCAAGTGGTATCAGAAGTTAATATCTGTATTTTTAGGAGAGTAATACAGATTTTTTTTGGCTTTTTTTATAGATAGCAAGTGGTATCAGAATGAAATATCTGTATTTTTTGGGGGAGAAATACAGAATTCTTTTTGGCTTTTTTGATGGATAGCAAGTAGTATCAGAATGAAATATCTGTATTTTTTTTTAGAGAAATACATACATTTTTCTGGCTTTTTTGATAGATAGCAAGTGGTATCAGAATTAAATATCTGTCCTTTCCCTGTCACAATGCACTTCTCTCACTGCTTCTTTCCTTGACACAGAACACAAGATGGAGTGACTAACCCCTCCCTCCTTCCCTGTATATATGCCTGTGCTCAGATCTCTCTTGATTAGGCTGCTGGGCCTTGCTGTGTATCCTAGGAGCAAATGATTCGCTCCCGGCCGCGCCATTCTTGCTAGAAATAGTTGCCATTCCCGCTCTCCCCATGTTCCCTCGTTTGTTAGGTGAGAACACGACCTCATGGCGAATCACAAGGCCATTCTCGCTTAAATGTTTGGTAAGCAAGAAAGGCCAGATTCGCCGTGAGATCAAACTTATAAATCTCGCTCATCCCTACTTACGATCAAATAGAAATAAAAAGGACCTTTTGCTTTTTTAATAATCTGATAGTGATTTGTAGTACCTTAAATGTCAGGCTTTATATGAACTTTATTCCCCCTTTGGGATTGGAATCTCTTTGTCAATCACTAGCTGTTCAGCCCATTTTTTTCTCCTACTTCCTCAATAAACTGTCAAAATAACAAATGTTGAAACAAAATGGCTGAACAGCGGTTTAAAATGTATAGGATTAACTAGCATCAAAACAAAGCTCTATCTTATAAATAATCATACCTTAACCAGAACAATTTAACCCAATGAGTCTGCAATAGCTTGATATTTTTGCATCCCAGATGTCCTACCCTGGCACAGGTACCGATGTCATCCCCCTCGCCAGCCTAACCATACTCAACAATTACCATTAAGTTTTTAAATCTCTGAGAATACCATACCACAGATGCCCCCACCACTCTCCAGCACTTCCAAAAACACTTTCCTCCAGAAAATCAGCTGCCCCACCTCAATCGCTAGCTCAGGAACCCAGCCCTGTGTCTAGGCACCCAAGGACGGGTGGACTATAAACTTTCCTTCCACCTGTGTCAGCTAACTTTGCCCCTCATTTTACCTCAGCTTATTTCACCCCTACCTGGCCCCTCCTTTTCCCCACCTCCCCATCAATTAACCAAAAGCTCCTCTTTACCTTCCAACATTGGACCTGATTGGACCTGATCCAAGGACACACTTTCATTATTGAAACTAGGTAATTCAGAAAACCTGGAATTGATCTGGTCCAGGATTCAATACATTTGCTAACAAAAAGCAAATTACTTTTAGAAAATCTATACCAAGTTTGCTGGATCACCCAGCTTCACTGATGAAAGTGTATCCTCTCCAGCCTTGGAGAGCTTTAATAAATCAGGGTCATTTTCTTTAACCCTTTGCTTGCCTGGCTGCCCTAGCCAACCCGTCATGTAGCCCCTATGCCTATTCCTCTCTTTTTTCATCTGTGGGCCTCTGATTAACTATAGTGGGTTTGAGGGGAATACACAAGCTGCGACCCGTACCTGTTATTGAATTAGAAGAAATAAAGTATAATTTTTTTCTAAAGCTCCCCTTAATGTAAATAGTAATCATAAAATAAATAATAATTAAAACTGATTTCCTTTAATTAAAATGTAATGGTTAGATATCCCTTTTACAAATTAGCTTGATTCGGATTGGTGGGTACTTGCATAGACTTGCATTCAACTGCTCATACAAAAGCTGTGCATGTGTTTTTGAGCTTTTGCTGTAGGCATTTATAGGCATTTTTAAAGGTAAGGAATTGATTGCTGAGAGGTAAAAACAGCTTTTTCAGGTGTTTAAAAAGCCAGAACAAATGCCTAAAAACGCCTCTACAGACTTTCGCACATGCAAGCGTTTTTTGCCTGAAAATGATCGTGAAAGCCTAGCTGTGCAGATTAGGCTTTCATGAGCGTTTAACAGCTGTTTTTCAGAAGCAGATCTGAACCTGGCCTAACTCTGGTTCTTAAATTGCAAGAAAAACAATAGTTTTAACGTGCTTGGTTTATTTAATTTAATAGCAACCACTACCTTTTAAGTAATACATTTTCTACGAAGAAAATGATCATAAACTTGAAGTTATATAGTATATAGACAGTCTGTAACCCAGGTTTTCATATTTTCATCTTTAACAATAGATTGTGCAGAGGAAGTGAAATGTTTCATGCAAAATAATTATTTAGTTTATGTTTGAGCTGACAGTGGTTTTTATTAAGCTCAATCTGAGATATTCGGGAAAACAAGCATTTTGCTGGTGCATTGTAAAGCTTACGGTTTTGCACATAAAGAAAAAGATTTGTTGTTGTAAATACTTACAGGAATTATTGATGACCTTAGTCATTTGGGCAATGAAGCCATCCATGTTTCTGTTGATTGATCCATTTTCTAAATAAGCACCAGAGTGCTGTGTACAAAATGAAGCACAGATTTTGCTGCACTTTCATACATTCCCAACACTGTCATTTCATCCTTTAAGTCCTGGTACTTAGCATTTAGAGTAGAAATTTATTTGACTTGGTTCACACTTTAAGTTTGAATTCACATTCTGTTTACTCACATTATAAAGAAACCATTTAATGATAGTTCTTTTCTAATCCTTATCATCTTTTTAATAGCTGGGATGTCAGTGTCCTCAAGAGAGCCCATTCTGTGCCCAAGAGAAAAAAAACATCAAAAAGGCTGTTATGTTCCGTTCTGATAGGCATCTCATTCTTTAATTTAAGAATGTTTAGTCCTAAACTATTTAGTAACAGAAGACATGCAAATACAAAACATGTTCAAATAATGTGGCTTTTTTTCTTATGAACAACATATTGCTTAGAAATTATTCAATAGGATTTTTATATTAATACTTGAAGGAAAGAATCACTAAGCACTAGCACCTCTGAGATGACTGCTTCAAACTCTTCTGCACTCCAGCCCAAGGTATATTTGTTTTATGAAGAGCTTTCAAAATCCATTCCTCATGCAGATCACATGCATTGGCCATTAAAGCAAGACTAAGGGGAGAGATCAGTCCATGTAGTAACACATCTGTATTTTAACTTGAAAAGTATAATGTTATTGTCCCTTTAATTAAATTAGTTAACAATTAAATACCCAATAATTCCCAAAGAATACAAGAAAAGTAGAGTTCCTGATTTTTCCACGGACAACTTACAATTCTGAATCCCATATTGGTAAAGGGTCTGCGAATTAGTTATAACTTTCAAGGAAATCTATGAGCCAAAGGAATTTATAAAGCTATAAATTCAACCTATTTAAAAAATGTAAATAATTTTAAACAAATAAGATACTTAGGTTTTTTGGTGATATCAATTAGCAAAGAACTTAAGACATGATTTGTGTGGTAGTAAGATTGTTTGAGAATGATTTCTCCGGGATATCATAAATAATCTGGCTATGTTTCTCAATCTTTCAACCTGACAGATTTGCGCAAAAAAGTTTGGACAACATTCACCTTCGTCCAACGCAAATTAGTAGATATTTATTCAGGAAAGATAAATCAATTTTTTAGTTTTAATAATATTAATAAGACCACGTTGCCAAAAGAAAATTGTTTTTGTGCCTAATAAATAATTGTTCTGGTTTAAAAAGGGTGGGTGCAGAAGCTGAAGTCGTAAAAAAGAGTGCTTAGAGGAAGTACAGTACTGTGCCAAATAAATGATAATTGCTGATAAAGAGGTAAGTATTAGACCAGGTGGGCTGTATTCAAGTTGGTAAAGAAATGACTTAATGTACAACTTTTACCAGTGGTACAGTTATCCTTTAAACAATATTGAGATAGTTCATCTTAGTATAGGAATAGCAATATACTACTTTACAGTTTAAAAAGTGTCAAGTAAAAGATCCCATCATATTTGACAGTTGTTTGGTTGGTTAGATCTCTCACAACATGATCTGCTACATTTGTGACCTAAAGCTTTTTTATTGTTGGGTTTACACTCTAGCCCACACACTATTACCATTCTTTGGCAGTCCCCTGCAGGGAGATCACAAACTTGACAAACAGAATGGTATCCAAAAATGAGTTCAGTTTTGGATACCATTCTGTTTGTCAAGTTTGTCAAGTTCTGTTCTGTATAGACTGTGGAAGTATCCACAGGGCTCAACTCAAATATTACCATTTTTTGGTAGCAATGTTGAAATGTTGTCTGCCTAAAGTAATCAAACAAAGGAATTTTCTTCTAGACCAACTGGCAAAAACATAACAATATACACTGTATACCAAGCGTAAAACCTGCTATACTCACCAAAAATACGTTGTTGCGGTATATATTTTTATAGTTTAAGATTTCAACTTTTCTTGAGAAGCTCCAGCTCCTAATTCCCAGTTTGAATGTAACATTTTCAATGCCTAACATCAATGTTCATATATTTGCCGTGTAATCTCTATTGATTTAATCAGTCAGAGGAACAAAAAAGCAATTCTATTTGTCACCATATATACCACTGTTTACATAATGGAATAATTTACTGAAATGAAAGAATTTACTTTAAAGAAAGAAAAATATTAGTGTGTCTCATTATTAAAAAAAAACCAAATGGCACAATTAGAATGTTATCTGATATATAAGAAAGAAAATATTTGTTTAAAACAATGCCCCATGTGTATTGTACAGGAAAACACCTGACTATGGCATCCATGTAATAAAAACCATTACAACAAATCTTACAAGATGTTTATGAGCCAAACATATTACATTTTTCGTTTAGATCCAATTTGTGACAATTAAAAATCATATACCTATTACAATATTTCATGTTTGTCATAGCCCTAATGTTTTCGTGCACAATGACTCTGTCTATAAAGCTCAAAGCAATATTAGATACAAATTTTTAATTTCCTTTGAAAATTTACCAGGGGCTGATCGCCCTATGGATAGCACTATGAGCCTAGTTACTTTAATTAGATGCTATTTACAAATAGCCTTGGAAATTGTAAGAATGGTGTTCTCATTTTACCTCCTTGTTTCAATCACACAACACATGGGGATTCAAAATCTTCTCATATGATGAAACTTTAATGAGATATCTCTTTGAAATGATACAGCATTCAGTCTAGAAGAGGAAAATATATACACATGTCAAAAGTGTATTGACAGCCGGCAGGCTCAAAGGAGGAGAAACAGAATATCTGTGCCAGTGTTTTCAGTGGAAGTGATTAAAAATGACTAGGAGACTAGTTGATAAACAAACACATGGTGGTATCTTTAATATTAAATGCTAAAAGCTGGGAAATAGCAGGATTCACGTAATTCCCAGCTAAAGGTTATGCCAGTAAATGACAAATTGTAACAATGAATAAAACCACAATATTGTAAGTATCAGATGGGATTCTGATGGATCAGTCATTCTATCAATTTATGTTTTATATAAAAAAAAAAATACATTTGAGAAGATTAAACTATATGGAATTGGAGAAACTTTTTTTGCTTTAAAACACCAAATATTTAGCAAAAGCATCTGAATTGTTGCAAACTATTGAAATACATTTGGTAATACATTGGAAAACAGAATACAGTGATACCTCAGCTAACAAAGATTATTAATTGGAGATTAACGAAAATTTCCAAAGGAAACTAAAATACAGCTCAATACAGCTCACTGCAGCTCCAATTTGCTATTGCACATTCACAAATGTATTCGTTAGCCGAGTCCATCTTTGTTAGCAGAGGCCGAAACTTAGTGGAAAAAATCTTTATTAGCTGAAAAAATCATTAGCAGGGTTACATGATAGCCAAGGTATCACTTGTACTTGTCACGATAAAGACAATTGAACAGAAGGTGGACCCTCTGTGCTACCAGCACGTTTAACCGAGGTGATATCAGAGGCGCAGAGTCTAAGGTACCGCCCGGTGTTCACCAGAGCACCCCACAAGGGGTGTTGGGCTTTGCTGCAAACAGCACCCAGGTTGCGGCCCCCAGACTCACCCGTGCAGGTAGCAGCTGACAGCTGAAGAGAACCGAAGGCAAAGTACAAAATCGACAGACAGAATCAAAAACCGACAACAGGACAGGGCAGGCAGAGAATAGGCACAGTCAGAACAAGCCAAGGTCAGGAACAGGAAAACAAGACTGGAATCTGAATGCTCACCTCAGGTAGTAACACCTATTGCTGTCTGACTGAGCCCAGCATATATATAGGGAGACTGAAAGGCCAGCTGGGTGGGGACTAGAAGGACAGGTGAGAATCAATAGCAGAAAGGGCTCAGCAATGCAGCTAAGTCCAGAGCCAGCAGAGCAGCTAGAGCAAGGTGGGAACAGCTGCTCCTAATCAGACACTATCAGGAGGACAACAAGTACCAGATCAGCAGTGCTGCTGATCTGTGACAGTACTCAATCAGATGCATTAAAACAGGCAGGTATAAAGAACTAATTTATTAATGCAGCTCTGTATTTGCTAATACATTTTTTATTACAAGCAATGTAGGTACCTTGATTTGACCTGCAATCCCCTGTACATACTGTGGACATAACCACTTGATAGAAATGAAATAATTGAAAAAAGAATTATTGTCAAAAGTGGTTTAAAAAAACATTTAGTGATTTCACTTGTGTATATATGTCAAAATACAATTAAATGCATAAAAAAACATATGCATTTTCATTAATATTATTTTTTTTTTATTATTATTTGGTGTTGGAGGTGATCTGGGTCAGGTGAGTGTTAGTGATCCGGTAAAAGATTTGGTGTGGTGAGTACATAAAAATTTTTCCTTGCTTCCACTAGAACGCTTTAACATGGAAAGGAGTGTGGGAGCAGATGGGAATAAAGGGGAAGATGAAACTCGGCGGTATCGGCTTATACCAAAAACTTTTGGGAATTGGTTGCAAGTGTAAATAACTTACCTGTCCAGCGAGCCCGCGGCGTCCCTGGGGATCTCAGCCGCAGAGGGAGATGCCGCTGCAGCAGGCAGATGGCTGAGGCTGCTGCCCTGCTAGCAGCGTGTCTCTCTCTGCAGGCGGAGGGATCCGTTCTAGCCGAACTACTGTTCGGCCAGGCGGCATCCCCAGCATCTCTATGGACGTGATTACTGAAAGCCCTGTTCTCAGCACTCCTGTGGAGGTGCAAAGTAGGGCATGTCGCAGGGTTGCTCTGGGAAGAGGTGCGTGCGCTACCACGCGTGCCTCTTGAACCCTCCTAAAGGGCGTAGCACTCGACTGCCTCACCGCGGGGTGGGACATAGTTAATTTGAATTCAGTCAGTTACCCTCCTATCAAATGGCGCCATGTAGCGCAAGGTCATTGGTCACTCTGGCCATTTAAGGAGAACCTGTCCTGAACACCATTGCCTGCTTTAAGCCTCTGTGAATACAGTGTGCTTGGGTGCGTTCTTTGTGTTGGTTTATGTTAATCCAGTTTGTCATTACCATAGCAACCTGCTCTGAAACCTGATTCTGCCTGAACTCTCCCTGCCCTGACCTCGGATTGTTTGTGACCTCTCTTGCCTGCTGCCTGCCCTGACCTCGGATTGTTCCTGACCTGCCTTTGCCTTACACTCCTGTACTACGCTTATCAGACTTACCATCTGTATATAACCCTTGTCTTGTTGTATGACGATAATAAAACTTGATAAAAGGATTTTTGGAGTTGGCTGTGGTTTGTGTGCCCAGGCGCATTACAGCAAGCCTTTTCTATCTTTGGAAGTGTAGTGGGGGGAAAAGGCACGCCAGAGGAGTGCGTGTGATGCACCTGGAAAAAGGGATGACCCCAGTGAGGTTAGAAGAGTTGCGGCCTCTCCTAAGAAAGTACCCCGATTAGCGAGCTGCACGGATGTTGAAGGAGGGTTTTGCAGCGGGTTTTCGAATTCCATGTGACATGGGGGCTGTGCCTCCTGTACCGCTGAATTTGAAATCTGCCCTAATGTATCCAAAAGTGGTGATTGAGAAATTGCAAAATGAGGTAAGTTTGTGGCGCATGGCAGGCCCATTTGCGGAGCCCCCAGTTGAAGGGCTGGAGGTGTCCCTTTTAAGCCTAGTGCCAAAGAAAGAGCCAAATAGGTTTCGGCTCATACATCACCTGTCCTATCCAGCCAGCAGCTTGCTTAATGTGGTTATTGATCCCGAGTTGTGCTCAGTTTGTTATGCATCAGTTGATAGTGCAGTTGGCTGGTTACAGAGGGATGGAAAAGGGGCGCTGATAGCGAAAGTAGACATTGAGGCGGCTTTCCATTTGCTGCCGGTGCATCCGGAAAGTCAAAGATGGTTTGATTGCAAGTGGGATGGGTGTTACTTTGTGGATAGGTGTCTTCCTATGGGTTGCTCGCTATCTTGTGCCTTATTTGAAACTTTTAGCACGTTTCTTGAATGAGTGGTTAGGGATTTGATGGGGATGAAGTCTGTACTGCATTATCTGGATGATTTTTTTGTGTGTGGGGCCTCTGGGTACAAAGACATGTCATGTTTTGTTGGGCACTGTGCAGTATGTGGTGGAATGTTTTGGGGTTCCATTGGCGCCGGAGAAAACTGAAGGACCTGCGATAGTTTTGTCTTTTTAGGATATTGTGATAGACACAGTAGCGATGGAATGCAGATTGCCAGAGGACAAATTGGAGGGTTGGAAAAGCAAGTGGAGGAGGCGCATGGCAAAAAAAATTTGGGTTTGCAGCAAGTGCAATCGTTCTTAGGCAAGCTCAATTTTGTATGTAGGAATATGCCTATTGGTAGAATCTTTGCTAGGAGAATGGTGGCTGCGACTGCCGGAAATCGGGACCCTGACCATTTTGTACGGATTACAGGGGTTCTAAGGAAGGATTTGTTGGTGTGCAATCAGTTTTTGAAGGAATGCAATGGAAAAGCTTTGTGGAGGGTTGGTCCGGTTAGTAAGGCTGATTTGGATTTGTTTACGGACGCCACAGGTTCAAAAGGTTATGGTGCTTACTGCCAAGGGGCCTGGTGTGCGGACCCTTGGCCACAGAATTGGGTGGCGGCTGGTTTGGTGACTAACTTTGGTTTTGTTGAAATTGTTTACTTTAGCTTTGTCTCTGGAACTATTGGGGGAATGTTTGGCTAATAAAAAGATACAATTTCATTGTGATAACCTGGGTGTGGTGCAGGCAGTGAATAGGTGGTCGGCAAGATCGCCGCCTGCAGTGCCTTTGCTGCGACACTTGTTTTTACTGTGTTTGAGATTTAATGTGTTTTTTTGGGTGGTACACATAGAGTAGAGAACACAGTGGCTGATACTTTGTCTCGGTTGCAGTGGGAAATGTTTCAGAAGTTGGGGCCAGAGGCAGAGCAGGTTGGAGTTCCTTGGCCACCAGAACTTTGGAAGGTTGTGACAGAATCGTGATGGAGTTGTTAAGGTCAGTGGCCAGGACGACGTGGTCTGCTAACTGGTCGGTATGGAGGGACTGGGTGCAATTTTGCAGTGAGTTTGGGGCAAGTGTTGAGTCCGATTATATGAGTTTGGTATTGTATTTTGTTTGTAAGTATGTGGAACAAGGGCTATCAATTTCTAAATAGGAAAATGGCGGGTTTGGCCTTTTGGGTAAAATATTGGGGGTGGTGGATGTTACCAAATCGTTTGTGGTGCATCAGGTTTTGAAGGGTTACCATAAAGGGAAGAAGTCGGCTGACAAACGGCGGCTGGTGTCCTATGCTTTACTATTGGCATTGTGGGGGCCCTTGACTGGGGTGTGTTTTCAGGTTATGAGGTGGTGTTGTTCTGTACGGCTTTTGTTTACCTGTTCTTTGGAGCATTTCATATTGGGGAACTGGTATGTAAATCTAAGAATTGTGATGAGGGGGTTCAAGTAGGTGACGTTACCCTTGAGGGTGAGCAGGTGGTGGTTTCTGTTCAGAGGTCCAAAATGGATCTGAATGGCAAGGGGTTCAGAGTCACACTGGGCCCAGTACCGGGGAGTCCAGCGTGTCCAGTTAGGATGGTCAGGGCATTCTTGGGGGTACGCCCGAGGGTGGGGGGCCCTTTCTTGGTTCATAAAAATGGGAGGGGTCTGTCCATTGTTTTGCTTTATGCAGGAGCTACACCGTGTTTAATTTGGATCATCAGACACTCTTATGTGTTTCGGGGTGCTCTGAGAGCGGAGGTGCGGCCAGAGGGCAGGCACCTGAGTGTTCCCAGGAGTGAAAGGGTTCTATGCTGGATTGGTGTACCAGGCATGGTATGGTGCAGGGTTTTACCCGAAATTTATAAATTCGGCTGGACAAAGTGCTGGATGTGGTGGTTATCCACACAGGAGGATACATTTTGGGGGTAAAATCCATGAGGGGGCTCATAAGGGACATCATGTGGGACTACCTGCGTTTGCACACAGCATTTCCACATCTGATTATAGTCTGGTCCGAGATTGTGTCCAGGGCAAGGCGGAGATTGGTGCGGTCGCTAGACTGTTCAAACAAAGCAAGGGGGAAGGTCAATTGGGAAGTGGGCAGGTTTGTTGTCAGAAACAGGGGTATTGTCATCCGGCATAGAGAGCTGGAAGGAGATGGGGGGCTATTTTTTTAAAGAGATGGTGTTCACCTAAATGTGGTTGGGATTGACCTGTGGTGTTTGAGGTTTCAAGAGGGCATTCAGCGGGCCCTGCAGGTATGGAGGTGCGCACAAGGGTAAGGTATTACTCCTGTGGCGGTGTGAGGTCCTCAAGTAGCAGTATGCTGTATGCTGTTAAAAGAAATGGTGTTGGGAGAGCCATCTATGGTTTGGGATCACCATGTCGGTTGCGGGATTGATATAGTTCCTGAGGAGGTGGAGTGGCGCCTGGGAGCAAGAGATAAATGTATCAATCTGAATGCAAACATAAGTTTAAGAGGTTAAAGAGTAAGGATGGGGAGGACCTGCCACCTGTGTGTGTGTTGGATAATTTATGTTAAAGTAAATTAGAGTTGTTGTAAACAATGTTGTAAAGTAATATGTTACAATGTTCTAAAATAAATAAATGGCCTTAAGACCAAATTCAGGATACCTGCAGATGTGGTTGTGTATTTATTATTTAAGTGTTTAGGGGAAGAGGGAGGGGGTGGGGGTGGGGGTGGGCTCTTACATGCCACAGTCATGAGGTGAACGGGAAACATGTTTGCCTGTCTATACCCAAATAAAATGATCATTGTTTTTATGGAGACCCTTTAAAACACAGCAATTTTATAATAATATATAAACCAAACCTTTAGTGTCACTTGAATTGGTTTCTGCTGTTGGAAAAATTGTGCAGATTGCTTATGAATTTCCTAAAACATTTTGAAAAATAAAGTATAAAATCCCTTCAATGGTCATAATCCACTGAAGATTTATTTCTAGGCATCTAGCAAAAACTGTTTTGTGAAATAAGTGCCCTGCTATTGTGCTTTTGCAGGTACTAAAGTAGCCTAGTAAATTATTATCCTTCTGTGCAAGCTATTGTTTCATATGTTAAGACTAAATGATACTCCAACATGTTTTTGATGTAAGGGGAAAAAAGAAAGATTACTTTTTACGATGTATGATAGAAACATTAAAGTGGACCTTTACATTCACACAGATGATGACGACAGATGGGAAGGCTATTAAGACAAAGGTAAAAATATACTTAGTGTTATAGTGTGAAACATTGTAAAATTTAACAGTATGTTAAGCTTGTCATTTTCTTGCTTTAAACTATATTACATCCTAAATTTGGTTTCTAAATCATTGCATGAGAAAGATTTAAAGTGAACAGAGTAAACCATATTCAATAACTATCATTAAGTGAAGAAGATATTTTGCCTGCGGCACCAACAGCATTTATACCCAGCATCTAGCCATGCACACTGTTATAACGTAGAAAAAAGCAGCTATATCATGGCAGAATATTAATATGAATTAAAAAATAAAGGGTTCATATTATATGCAATCTACCTAGGGAAGAAATTCAGTGTGTGTTTTTTTAATGAAGTTACAAAAGAATTATGCGTCAGCTTTAAGATTAATGAAAAAAACACAGTTGATCCATAATTGCATTCTTGTTTTAAATAATTAGAATACACAGCAATTTATTTCTTGTACCCACATTTTAGCATTACTTTTGGACTGATAAGAGAGTGGTTAATTTAGTCATAATTAATTACAAAGAAAAATGACGAAACATAAGCCTCCTGTGTACATTAATTGACTTTCACTATAAGAAATTCAAAACTATTAACTCACAATAAAAAAAAAAACACAATACCAAAAAGCTAATATTAAGAAAATACAAATTGTACCTACGACTTGTTTCCAAACATTAGAAAATATGGGTAACAAATTAGAAATAGAAAATAGAAAACTATAATGAAGCATGTGATAATGCACAAACTGCATTCTGAACTAGGTTGCTATTTTCATGAATATCTGAAGCAGCCGTTGTATCCCTGGTCCACTATCTATTTTACACCTAAAATTATAAATACTAATAATTAATTCATGGGTGCATGTTAAGTTGTGTAAAATGTAAATATAGATATGTGCAGCAATCCTCTTTGAACTTATTTCTGTACACAGAGATTTAAAAGGGGCATCTCTTGGCTGCCTGGGCTGTAAAAAATGAACTGTGCTTCTCAAATTGCATTTTTATCAAATAAGGATTTAGTGCTGTGCTGGTAAAACAGATTAATGCATTCCAGTCAGTTTCTAATTCTTGAATGCTAAATGAGAGGGTATTCCTATCGTAAACATGTATCAGTCCAAGTAGAATTTTTATAGGACAAAAAGTACTGAAAAAGCTTCAAGCTGGAGCAATGACAATGCTGATGCAATTTAGAATACAATATAAAGAGTGTTACAGCGTTACAAAAAGAACAATTGAAATCTTGCAGCAATTATAGAAAACTGATTTGACTGGAGATTGATTTGTATAGGCCATTGCTGAAAACATGATATCAAATACAAATAAGATAACAATAAGATACATAATACTACTTTGGTCATACATCATGAAATCCTTATTTAAAATTCTTTTTTTAATATAGGAAAATTGCAAGAGGGTATTTGGCTGCCTAAACTGTATAAAAATTATTTAAGAACTATTCTGCCTTCTTCTTGGATATGTTTGATGAAATAAGGATTTACCACTGTACTGGTAAGTTTTATGCATTGCAGTCCATTTCTAGTTTCTGAATTTAAAAACGGGGTGTGTCTACTATATTCATATATTAATCAAAGTGCAGTTTTTATTTTAAAGTCCTGGAAAAAAACAGCGAGCAAATCAAAAGATTGGAAAATTACAATTTTAGAGATAAGATTTGATGTACATAACACAGCAAAGTTACCATGTTTAAAGGACCATATTCTGAATTTTCTAGCAGTCATAGAAAATCATATGACTGAATGTTGAATAATAGAGTTTTCTTCCCTCACATTGGGCCTTATTTAATAAAGTTCCCAAAGGCTGCAGAAGATACACTTTCATCAGTGAAACTGAGTGAACCAGCAAACCCGAAATGGATCTGGTCCAGGAGTGAAAACATCTGCTAACAAATAGCAAATGACTTTTAAGAAATCCATTCCAGGTTTGCTGGATCACCAAAGTTTACTGATGAAAGTGTATCATCTCCAGCTTTTGTGAGCTTTAACAAATCAGGCCCATATTTCCAATTTGGTCATATATTATGGCAAAACAATGAAAGAAACTAGATAAAATGCTTTTACAACCACAATCTTGACAGGTACAGTAGGTCCACTGAACGCTACATCAACATTTAGTAAAAATGTAAAAGAAACTAGGTTTTATCACTCAGAAATTTGAATAATGCACATGTTTTCCTTTTGACAGTAAGAAATTTGCTTAATCACATGTGAAATAACATGTGCATCTAACTGCCCAAGAAAATCTGAAGGCACACTCTAGTTAATAGATTTATTTATTGTCATGTTAATGTGCAGCTTTTAAGATTTTTTTTTCTTCAACATATGCAACGTTTTCATATTAACCTATGTATGTGTATTGTAAATGACACTGTTATTGTAACAGGATATTAGTGAATAATCATGGACATCACCGCTTTAAAAAATACCACTTTAGAATAACATATTGGGTGTCTCTGTAAAGGTCTGGTCTTATTTTGAAGAATTATGAAAAGTTCCTGCTTACAACCTAGAAAACCCTAACACATGTCACCTTGATTAGAGGTCTTACATAGAACCACGAAAAAGCATATTCTTAACCACCTAGCATATCTACTAGAACCCCTGTTCGGACATATTTCTGTAAGTTACAGGTCTACAATTTAAAAAAAAAATTTCATGAAAAACAATGGATCACTTTTGGTACAGAAATCTAGACCTCAGTGTAACGCTCAGTTGGTTAAACATTTATTACATACATTTAAGAAGGCTATAAATTGAAGGAGAGTAAGTTTAAATGAAGAAACTCAGCAAATGACATTGAAGATTGAAAAAAAAATATTTAAAGCCCTTTGGTATTACTATAGAGAACTCAGAATAACTACTACAACACCCCATAGAGACAAAGAAAAATTGTCCATGGAAGATCATGTTGGTAAATTGAAACCCAGTTTGTTTTATAATCTTATAGATACTAAGGGCCTGATTTATTAAAGCTCTCCAAGGCTGGAAAACATACACTTTCATCAGTAAAGCTGTTTTCAATCCTGGACCAGATCCAATCCAGGGTTGCTGAATCACCCAGCTTCACTGATGAAAGTGTATCCTCTCCTGCCTTGGACAGCTTTAATAAATCAGGCCCTAAGGGTTTTATACCGTATATAATGCAGATCGCTTGATGAAAGTGAGTGCCACATTCCTGACTCTAACTGCTTGAACATATCTGTGTTTCCAAATCTTTTTTAGGAGTTAAGCAATTTAAAAAAATAAAAAGGCTGAAAGATTGCCCAATTTGCTACACATATTATGTCCTCTACAAAGTGTAACCTCAAGAGTTACAGTCTTGCTGGATTCCCAGCATTATTTTTAATAATACAAGATATTAATAGGGAAGATCAGGTGATATCAAGCAAAAAACAGAAATTAAAATAAATGTGTTCGCCCTACACATAAGGTCATCCCACACGTTCTGTAGATTTGGGCTACAGTAGACAAAAACAAGGTTTTCCTTGTACCTTCTGTCCATTATAGGAAACAGGAAGAAAAAAAATCCTTACTGACTCTCCAAGGGCATTCAGAACATTTTTCTGGATCAAGAATTGGTATTGCTAAAATATAACTTTTGATATTAATCATTAGCAAGGAAACCATCTAGTCTTACAATTTTGACATTACTTTTTCATACCACAGAGCTTTTCAAAGCTTAATTACTCTTACCGTAAGGAACCTCTTTCCAGACCAATTGTAAAATATTATTTCTTCCATTTGAAGCTGTTATACCTTTGTTCTTCGTGCAGTCTTTGGGGAAAAGGTGTATTAGTGAAAACTGTACCACTTTTGGGTATATTTGACCAGGTTAAGTAAAAAATCCTGGATTTTTTTCCAAACTGACTGAATACTATTTTTCTAAGCCTACAATGTAGGTAGGTTTATATGGATATTAGCTGCTTTTGAACCTTCTCTTAAACTCATGTTCTTTTTAAAATGAGGTGCCCAAAAGTACCCCCTGTGTTGTTAAAATGGTCTGATAAGTAGTTGGTTCAAGAGCAAATATTTTCTTAGTGGTTCATTAGCTAATCGGAAAAAAAAAATCGGAAGCTCGCTCACGCATTCGTATTCGCGATCCGAAATCGTAAGCCATCGCGCAATTCAGCAACTGAATGAGCTCGCGGCCGGAGCCGCGCATCTCCGGCAGCTTTACACTGGCGAGCTTGCATTAAAATTCACTGTTCCCCTAAAAAATCATTCTTTCTAACGGGAAACCGGCTCGCTGGAAGCACGGATTTCATTGATAATTCAGGCCCAATAAGTCAGACTTACTGGTCCATATTTACGTGATTCTTAAGACAACATTTACATTTTTGTACACTATAATATACATCAGTCAGATGTTACTGTTCAAAGTAACTTTAAATGTAATGTAGTGGTTTATCATTTAGTGAATGTATTTTAGCATTTATATTGGTTATTAGATACATTATATTCAAAGGCACAGAAATTTTACAAACTAATGACAATTTAATTTATTTATATGACAATTTGAAAAACATGAACACTACATGTGCCAATTTTTAAAACATGGACAGTATGTATGTCCATTGGTAAAATATGGAAAATACAACTAAATTTTATGGTCATTATTTCAAGTGCAAATGTCTTATGACATGCAATGTGGCATTACAAACTATGGGATAATACTTCTTATTAATACTGTATTCTAAGTAAATTGAACTTGGGGATAGAAATTTGTACACATTGCTTTGCACGAGTTAGGACAGGGGAAAACTTCAATGTGGAATTGTATTTTATTTGAAGTACAGCAGTTGTTGGTTCTGGCACGTAAGTTTTAACTACACATCAGACTTGTAACCACTTTTTTTAATTCAAAACAGCCAAGACAAGAAAATCCTCAAGACATATTGAATTACAAAATACCCCAGCCTGATGTTTGTACAAATAAATAGAAGTAACAGAGTGATGTCAAATCCAACTGATGGATATCACTCTGCTTACTCCTTCTGTCAGTATATTTGTATCACTATATGTGTGTGCATAATAGAATGATTGCCACCTTCTCTGCTGCAGCTACTGCACGGAAAAATGAAAGGAGGCTGCTATTAGAATGTATTGAAGAATGTATGCTAGCTTCATGTAAAAATACATTTATTGTTTTAATGGAAAGAAATACACATTCTTCATTTGTGTTTTTTTATCTGTTTGTCACTCAGGTTTATGTGTGCCAGTCAAGTAGCTGAATAATACATAAAGTAATGTTATCAGTTATTAAACTCAAAAGTAAAAGCAGAGTTTAAGGTAACTCGGGTGTTGGTGTAATGCATTTTTGCATTTGCAAGTGTCAGAATCAAGCATTAGGTGGCGGAGTCAAGTAATAAACTTAAGTGTCAGAGATAGATATCATATGCAAGTGTCAGGTATCAGATGCAAATGGTCAGAGCTAGGCTAACAAATTCAAGTGTCACATTTAAATATGTATCAGGCCATCACACCCAGAGTGAGGACATGTCATAGCACTCATGTCATAGCACCCTTTTTTGTTACATTCAGTTTGGAGGAAATGTCCCTGAAAGCATCAGTGTTTTTAATGCACAATTTCTGTGCAGTAAAAATGACTAACCTTTCCTGTTAAAGGATTGTCCAATTCATAGGACTGTTCTGGTCCTAGGGGTATTGCCTATCTCATTGCCTTGTTATAATGCAATCCTGTGCAATGTGATAGATTCAATAATGACTGTGTGCCTTAGTTTTATAGCTTAGCAAAGCAATAGCGGTTGCCTTATCAGAAAGATTTATAGTTGGCGCTGTTGTGTCCTTTGCAGTTGACCAAAGTCAAGTTAGCCAAACACACTCGGGGGTGTCCGGCGTTCTCCGTGGTAGGTCTTGTCCATGCACAAGACTACATCCTGCCTTGGCAGTTTTGAATGTCCCTGTGGTCCCCTGTGCCCCATAGGTTTTGTTTATATGTGTTGTGTTTTGCTATTTGTTTCTTTCCCACATGCCCTCTAAGAAAATGTTGTCCCCTTTGCCAGATGATACGGATTTGGTCCAGCTTCTGTTGCTACGTTTTCCTAATTTTTGATGTCTGACAAAAATTTTATAGTCGTTTCTCACAATGTCCAGGGTCTGAATTCCCCTACCAAAAGGAGAAAATTGTTTATTCATTACTCCTCTTTGGGGGCTCAAGTTTCGTGTTTGCAGGAAATGCGGTTTTCAGTTTCCTCCAAGCCTAAATATGTTCATGAGACTTAAATTCAATTTTACCAAGCATGTTTTACTGAAAAAAAGAGAGGCGTATTAATTGCTTTCCACCGCTCTGCTCCTTTCTGTTGTGAGATGGAACTGGCTGATCCTACTTGCCGCTTGTTAATACTTCAGGGCAAACTGTATGATGTCGAAATTACCATAATCAATTAATATGCTCCTAACTCCCATCAGTTGCGATTTTTCACACATCTTTTCTCTCTTGTTGAGAGACACGCAAGAGGTATATTGCTATTGATGGGAGATTAAAATTTAATCATTGACCCTAAACTTGATCACTCATCAAAGTCGCAACCTAGGTCCCCCCTATCTGCCCCTGGGACGCTATCGAAGTTCTCAGAGATATTGATCTGCTCAGTCAATGAATTGACGTATGGAGGGAGCTTAATCCTACGGTTAGAAATCACTCATTTTTTTCTGCAATGCATGGTTGTCTGACCAGAATAGACCATATATTTGTGCAACAATACTTTTTGCCCCAAGTTTTTAAATCCAAAATAATAATGACCACTCTCCTATATTGATGCAATGTCACTCTTTGATCCCTAAGTCACGTACTTTTAATTGGCGTCTTAATGACAGGTTGCTTTCCTCACCGGAAATAACTATATGATAAACTGATATCGAAAAGGCTCTGCTTCAGTTTTTTTACATCAATAGTGCATCAGTTTCATCGCCAATTACATTATGGGATGCCCATAAGGCTACCCTATGTGGAGTTTTTATCCAACTATCTTCCCGCCAGAAGAAGGCTAGGAACCGGAAAATTGCTGACTTGACCTTGGTTCTTGAGCAATTAACTAATAAGCTGAAATTCGACCCCTCTAGTTGACTGTATAAGGAGGTTCAGCAAGTAAAAATAAAATTATTAGTTTATTAGACTACCAAGTAGAGAAACAAATACGTTGGTTGGTTGGTACAGGGAACAAGCCTGGTCCCATGCTGGCTAAGGTGCTCTCCCCCAAACAGGGCCCCTCAGAACCTATTAGATTGAGAAAACCCACTGGTCATATTACAGCTAACACCAACACTATTTGTTCCATGTTCATGGAGGTACTCTCTAAAATTTATAGTCCCAGGGGGACCTTTGTTTTCAGATACTCCCCTGCCGGTATTGACTGCTGCTCTGGCGGAATCAATAGAGACCGAGATCAGTTTGGCAGACGTTTTCCTGGCTATCAAAACATTGAAGCCCTTAAAGGCACCTGGACCAGATGGGTTCTCGGCACTATACTATAAAAAGTTCTCAGAAATTTTAGCTCCTTAATTGGTAGATATGTTTAACTATCTTAGAAGTCATCCGGATCACCCTATGTCTTCCCTACTTGC
>NC_092861.1:77044450-77045362 GCF_032062135.1 Pyxicephalus adspersus | reverse complement strand
AGAGACATTGCATGAACACTGAGTGTAGTCTTCCAGCTAACTAAATAGCCAGGACTGATCAAGAGGCTATTTTCTGATTGGCCAGCGGCATTGACGAAGTTGATAAAGCTTGGAAACAGAGGTACGCCCAGCAACAGAACTGCCCGCATGCGCAGGAGAGAGATGCCTGTGTTTTAGTGAGGAACAGGTAAGTGTAGCAGCGAGAATGGCAACATGTTTAACTAATTTCCTCACTTTGGAATCTGTTTTTAGGGTGATGACGTGATGGCACATGGTGCCCTCAAAGATGAAGTATATCTCCCCGACTGTTTCACAACTATGTTTTAGGGGATGCCAGGAGCCTGGTACAGACTCCCATATTTGGTGGACATGCCCCTCCCTGATTAGATTTTGTGGTAGAGTATTTCTTATGCTAAGTGCTGTATTTTCTAAAAATGTGCGTAGGGACCCTTGAGTAGCTTTGTTACACTTTAAACCAACCAACCTCACTCAGGTCCAGTTCCAATTGTGTGCATATATACTTATTGCAGCAAAGCAAACTTTCCCTAACCATTGGAAAACCCAGACAATCCCTTTTTTTGAAGTCTTTAAGCGGGTGGATAATACTTTTCTTAATGAAAAACTCTCCAGTATCCTAACTGATTCCCATGATACATTTGCTGCTACCAAATGTTGGATTGATATGATCTACTGCTGGACTCCTGGATTACTGTAAAATATTTTATGTACTGTACTGCACTGGCATTTTTCGATTTAGTCTTCTGTCCTCCCCATTCACACTTAAGCACAGATGCAGTCTTGTTTTCCACTGGTTGAAAGCATGGAGCAGATCAGTTTCTATCAGCTGTTTCAACATATCCAATGTTTTTTTCCTTAATGCATCCATTGGCTCAAAGCATGTTCCTTAAATTT
>NC_092861.1:77042617-77043883 GCF_032062135.1 Pyxicephalus adspersus | reverse complement strand
AGCAGATGTTCCAGCGCATTAATGTGTTTGTTGGTCAAAAACTGTTTCACAGAAAGTGCAACATAATAAGGAGGATTGTCCTGATGAAGAAGGAAACCATTTTTCCACATTTCTGGCTGTCTTTTCCTGGCTTGTTCTCTCAGCTTTGTCAAAACTTCCTTTTAATAATATTGGTTCGCTGTTGCGCTCATTCTGCCACAAATACACCCTTCATGTAAAAAAACACGATGAGCATGGCTTTAATTTTTAAGACCCTTTCTTCATTCTTGGTGATGGTGTTTTCCCAAGCATTGACTATTTTGTTTTAGGGTCATACTGAAGGTTCATAACAAGTGATGACTTTTCGAAAAAGTCAGTGCAAATTTCCTTGGAGCACTCTTTTTGCACTGGTGTGAAAATTTACAAAAAAATTCAAATTGACATGTTGCTCAACTTTTTAACTTGATTTCACATTATGGGAAACACAACTGCATTAAGTGGTGACTGACAACAAACTAAACGTCAGAGTGTGCCAGCGTTTATCGTGCATGTTTGGACAGGTTTATACATTCATGGCAAGTGTTCATAATCAGTTCCCACTGCTTTGTTTAACAGATTGAAACATAATTTAATACTAAATCTTTGAGTATGATGAAACACATTTCCTACTTGTGACTAATTCAAAGAAAGAGTAAGTACCCACTACTAACCAACAAGCACAAGTAGAAACAAAAAGAAAAAAAAGTACATATGGCATGTGTGGGAGCTTACACACATGGTAAATTATCCTACAGAAAAGCTGATGATATTCTAAGATTTACAATTCCACAAAAAATTAAGGATGTTGTTAAATATTCTAATGTTGATTGAAGTAACCTAATTAGGTTAAGACAAATTGTTATAGAGCCCAAAATAAGGCTGATAAAACAATTATACTAATAAGACATGCTCTTCTCAGAGTGACAGTGACATTAAAAGAATTACTAAATATTAAAGTAATAAAGTAGTAAAGTTGTGCCATATAACATGCTGATAATTAAACCATATACACGTATGTGCTCCCACTCAACAAGAATTATTTAACAAATATTTTAAAAACATGACATTTGGAAATACACAACCAAATATATGAAATATAGTTCCTATTATTCATATATTATAAGAATGATTTATAGCCAAACTTGTATTCATAGATAAATACTCTGCCCCTGATTCATCAAGCAGAATCGGATTATCGGTCGCGCATTCGTATTCGCAATCCGAAATCGTACGCGATCGCGCTATTCA
>NC_092861.1:76955980-77039775 GCF_032062135.1 Pyxicephalus adspersus | reverse complement strand
GTAACAATAAATGAATTATATAGCAACATAATTGCTATGATCTCACCATTGAGCTTAACAGATCCTCCTTAATCGCGCAGCTGAAATCTTATCGCCTTAATTGGCAGATTCGCACTCCCTATTGTGAAGGCTGGAATCCGGCTGGCAGTGAGGCCAGTGTACGCACACACTCGAGTCCGGACCGCGGTAATCTTGATGGCCGCGCGCACTTTCGCGCTTCCAGCGAGCGCGGAATTTATTGATGAATCAGGGGCTCTGTGTCCTAAATCAAAAAAAATATTTAAATCAAAAAGAGAAAAATGTATACAGTATAAATGTTCCTTTTTAATGCTCACTTCCTAGTGTTTAGTCACATTTGGATTACAAAGTAAAAAAAGGTTCAGGAATGTAGGATGCCAAAATGTCTAGTAAAGGTGAGCTATATAGAGTCATCCAGAATATCGACTAGTCATTTTATTACTATTTGAGTTAAGGCCACTACCAGGCCAGACCAGGCCACTATTTTACCAGCCACCCTGCTGTTTCCACTCTTGAATATTTGTACAGTTATTAAAAATATTCCTTTTTTTATGAAACTCCTGCCTATCAGAGTGCCTCCAACAGTCATGTGACTGGTAACGGCACAGAGGGTGCTTGTTGAATGACTTCCTTCTTCTTCTTTCAGACAACAAAATTAGCAAATGAGTGGTGAGCACTTACCCTCCACACCCTGCCCTGTAAGTGCAGTGACTGACAGCTGTCTGGATGCAGCACTGCTAATGGACTATACCTTGTAATGGACTGTATAACCACAGAGGCTGGGGGAAGCATGGTGGCTCAGAGGTTAGCACTCTGTCCTATGCAACACTAGGTCCCAGATTTGAATCCCCGCCAGGACAATATCTGGAATGAATTTGTATGTTCTCCCTGGTACTCCCATTTCCTCCTACATCTCCAAAAACATGCAGTTAAGTTAAATGGATTCCCTCAAAAAAAAACCTTAGACTGTGTTAATGACATATCAACATGGTACACATTAAATTGTGAGCCCCTCTGAGTGACAGTTAGTGACATGACTTTGGACTTTGTAAAGCACTGTGTAATATGTCAGCACTATATAAATACTAGTTATTAATAATAATAAAAAAGGCAGGTTCTCCCCAATCTAAAAGGTGGCTTTGAATTGTTTGGGGCTGCTGACTAGCTACAGATAACGGTGGGGGCTTATTGCTTTACAATGTACTTTACTACATACTGAGTACTGTGCATATAAGCGCTGCCTAAGATAGCTCAGTCTATTACTTGGCTCCGTTCCTTCATATACCTGTTGCCTGAGAGTGCTGATCATAGTTGTCAGAGGTCCCATTTGCTACACGATGTTCTTTTTATGCTCATATATTTAAATGTCAATTTTTCTGTTATGATTACTGTTTTTAAAAGTCTGTAAACATTTATATATAGTCGTTGCATAGTAATTAATATTAATAATAATAAACAAGATTTATACAGTACCAACATATTACGCAGAACAGATACAGACAGTGAGGAGGATGAGAGGACCCTTCCCCAAAGCTAATCACCACTTGTGGTGGTTATCTGATAAAACACACATCACATGAGCTATTACTAAAGTATCAGCTATGTGTAATGTGTAATCCAATATCATTCATTTTGCAATTTTTTTCAGCACTGGGAAATTTTATGGACATGAAATATCAATGAATGTTATAGTGTATTGGAAAAAAATAGTAAATCCTGCATTTTGAATACACTTACATGCAGTTTGCGAATAAAATTTATTGAATTGGAATAAAAATACATACGCCTTCTAAGGCTAAAAAAAATATGAAATATTCACATGAACATAGTAAAAAATTTAATTAGATGTGCTAGGGAATGCAAACCTCTTTGAGGCTGTGGACAATAAAGAAAAAAATCTTGGCATCCATTGCCATTGAGAAGCTGAATACAGCTATTTAAAAATGTAATTGTTTTTATCTTTAGTCTTTCTTCATTTTGTTTTACCAACATTTACAGAAGCCTATACTTTTCAACATACCACCATCCACATTCAAATGCACAGAGAAAACCATTCAAACTGTCAAAGATTTAGGGAAATTAATGGCAATTCCGCATGTAGTATTAGTATAGCGTATATCCTGAGTATGAAAGGACACTTAGGTTGTAACTTCCCTTACTAAACCAGAAGTTTGTGGCTAAACTTGATAAGACTTTTTATCATGAAAATCAATATTAATACCTACCTTTTCTATCATTATGAAAATTTAATATAGTGATATACATTTACTGATTTTATTTGTAATTTTCAGAACCCATTTTTTCTGTGACCTAAACAGCTGCTGTTTAGAGTACATGGCCTTGTACTCTTTTGGTGTTGTTGGTATGCAGATGTCCATCCCACTCTAGCCTTGTACAGTAGGTTCAAGGGTAAATATTTTACTACAATTTAATTTGTGTGGAAATCCTTAGAAAATATTGTGTGACCACTTCTTACTCCATTATTTCAGAAACATTTTTAATTAGCTGGTGTCCCCCAAGTAAAGTGGGAAATCTGCCTACCAAACACGTTGTGCTCTCATATATCAGCCAAAATTAATTACCCAATGCATACAATGTTGAACCATTGACCGTTCATTGTACAAACTGTCACACTTACCACCTCCTGGCAAAAGTGCCAGCGAAGCTCTTGTGCGCATGCAGGCAGTTCTGCCCCTGGGAGCACCTGCTCTTCCAAGTTTTATTAGCATCACCCCTCCTGCTGGCCAATCAGGAGATAGCATTTTATTACTCTTTGACTATTTAGCTGGCTCAGACACAGTACTCAGCATTCTTGCAACCTGTCTCCCCTACTGCCAGGCACCCAGTTTCTGCTGAGCATTCCCTGTTCACCTGTTGGTTGATTGAGTGCTTTCCCAGTCCAGCTCCTGTGCTAACCCCTTTTTGCCCAGTCTTTTGTTTCATTGTTTATTCCCTTGTGCTCTTCCAGTATTTACTTTGTCTTCGAAGACCTCACGCCTCCTGTTCCTTCCTGTGTATCCTGTGTTCCCCTGTGTATTCGGTGACTCCTGTGTAACTTTCCGTGTCTATTTTCTGGATTTTTGGTTCTCAACCTCTGGATCCAATCCTGACCTCCCTTTTTGCTATCTGCCTTGACCCCAGGCTTCTTTGGCTATTTTCCTGCTAGTTGACTCAGTACCACACATTGTTGTGCCCAAAGACCAAAACCTGGCAGCAGCCTGCAGCACAATTTATCCACCTTTAGAGGCTCTGGAGATGACCAGGATGCTGCTTAGATTTTGCACCTCAGCTCTTCCTAGGGCTCACACCACCATTGTGTAAGCCATAGCTTTCTAGATGCTCCATCTCTTCAAGTGTGACACAACAAAAACTTCTGTTTTTATATCTGTTTTATACCTAATAATATTTCAGATGTTTTAGCTGTAGCCCTGCCACTAAAATCCCTTATTTTCAGCCTCATCTGTAAGTGAAGACTCTCTTGTACTCAGCATTCAATTTTGTTGTTTGGTAACTCTCAATGTGTATGCAAGAAATACATTCCAGATATGCTTGATCACCCTTGTGCTCCCGTGATCTTTTTTTTCTCCAGTTTTGGAGAGCATTATTGAATTAGGGCCAATGCCTCTACCAGGTAAACCATGAGACATGCAACACAAGTATTTTAACATTGAACTGTTTAGCTTATAAGGTTGCTTATAAAAGTCAGAAAATTTGAACATAACCCAGGAAGTCCAGGCACAATTAAATTAAATTGAGCTCAGACTGTAGAAATTGCTCTGGCTTTCTCGATTAAATTGGTACTGTGGGAACCATGATTGATTTCCACAAGACCAGAATGAGGGACTTAGCCGCATTTATAAGATGTAGAAGCTGACAAGTCTTGTCTTATTTATTTAATCAGTTAGTTAATAACTTGGAAAGATAGCTTCAAAGATAGATGCTGCAATATATATGTTTTAATATGACTCTAGTTGTGCCAATGTAGATAAATTATGTGATCAGTTCAAAACAGTTTTTAGTGCAGTGTGTTGTTAAGGTAATCAGTTGTATCAGATATAAATATGCATTAGGAATAAATCCAGAATATTGAACTCAAGATTCAACTAGTTTAGTTGTTTTCCTAAATTTGGTACCTATGCTTGTATCTAAGATTATTTCAGTTTCTCTTATCATTCTATTTCTTATCATCAATCCCCACTGTCAAAGAAATACTGTGTCAGGGAATGCTAAAAGCCCTCTCACAAATCTGTTTTCTGTGTTATGTTAATTTCTCAGTATTTGATATTTTTGGATACCACTATCCTGATCTCCTCCATGTCAGGGTGATAAGTTCAAACCAGAATAAAAAATGCAATGCTGATTGACTACACAGTATGCTTATATAACATTAAGCTGGGCATGTTGACAATGTCCTTTTACCATCAGTTCAGTGTTCTGTGTCCTGTACCCTACCCACTTTTCTTTGTCAGGGGCTCAGTCCTTTTATATATTTCTGGATCAAGAAGTCACATAACTATGAATAGCAGGTAGGAGAGCACCAGCACCATTACTAAGCACACCACCAGTTGTAGCAGACAGAAAGTCTAGTTATGTTTTCACATGGTAGCAAGAAACAGATTCCTCATAGCCAAGCTTACCCCCTTTGAGACTGCCTGGCTGATTCATTTTTTCACTTACATCAGGGAGATCAGGACAGTGAAGATGATACATTACTGTGGAGCCAGGGTACATCTGCTTCATATGCAAAACTCTCATAACCACTCTCTCTGATGACACTGGTTTTCAATTGTTTCTTTGGTTTTCGGACAGTAATCCCATCACTCAGAAAAAGAAGACAAGCAGTTTGTGACATCACAGAAAACAAGCATTGTTAAGGTAGAGTAGCTGGGTGATGGTGCAGAGCATTTATTCAGTCAGGAGCAGCTGTCAGAAAAAAAGTGCAGAGGAGGAAAACATTGAAAAAGCACAATAATTATTTCCTGTTTTTGTTCTGCAGCTATTTCTGATGGTCTTAGTAGTAGTGTTACTGGTGGCCATAATGATAGTACTAGTGGTGCTAGGAGGAGTGTATTAATTGTGTTGTTATTATTATTATTGCTAACATCCCAAAGATTATGACATTTTCTTTATTTAGTACTACAGTACTAAACAATACTGTTTTATACAGTAGATTTTAGATTCTTAAAAGTAGCCACCTTTTGATTTAGTAACAGCTTTGCATACTCCTGGCATTTTTTCAATAAGCATCATGATGTAGTCACCATTGTGTTCCAGTTGTATTGAAGGAGTTTCCTTGCTAAAAAACTAAGCACAAACGGAATGGGATGCCATTTCACTGCAGAATACTGTGGTCACCAAGCTGGTTAAATGGACCTTGAGTTTTTAATATTTCCTATATAGTGTCTCAAGCAAAGCCCCCCCCACCCAAAAAAAAACACACCCACACCCACAATCCACTCATCTTTTCTGTATCTCACAAAGACATGGCAGGTGGGGTTCTCAAATTTAAACTCATAAGACCAACGTACAGCTTTGTATTGGTTTTCTACTAGTTTCTTAGCCCAAGCAATTCTTCATTAGTAGTAGCCTATTTTCAATAATTCAATCATATTTGCCTGTCCCATCTGAATAGTTGATGTTGAAATGAGTTTACTACTTGAATTCTCTGAATCAATATTGTGGTCTGTAATCTGAGGTGCTGTTTGTGGTTTCTGGGGCTGGTAACGAATAATCTTAAACTGTGCAGCAGAGGTTAATCCTGGTCTTTCTTTCTACACAAAAGCCAGTTTCACTATAGCGTTACACGTTTATGTTTCAGACATACATTTAAAGTTCAGGAAATTTCTGTACTGTAATAACCTTCATGTCCTAATGTATTGATGGACTCTCATTTCTCTTTACTTAGTTGAGTGGTTCTTGCCATATATTGGAGTACAAGGGTATCCGCAATTAAGATTTTTTTTTCTAATATAGGGGGGGATGGCAATTTACAAACAAATGTAAAAAAGAAAATCACAGCATCAATACATAAAAATATTTATTAATATGTCCTTATAACCCAATACTCATTTTTCCAAGTAGAGGTCAGCAAAAACGCAATACATTAAAGAAAACTACTGCAGATGTAATTAAAATAATACAAGCACATCAAAATCTTCAAACAGAAAGTAAGTCTAAGCTAAGCTTATTTTTTTTTTTAATAAAATGCAAGTATGAAATTGATTGACATACACATTAACAACACATAGCAACTAAAACGAATAGAAACTGTGTAGAGAAAGAACAAATGTTAGCTTCACAAATTAAGATCAAAGACACTGTGACATATTTTTAATTTATATTGTCCAAGCGAGGGAAGCATAACCATGGCCATACAAGGAAACACTTCTCAAGGCAAAAAAACATTTCAAATGCTTCGCATCCCCTACAATAACTGCAAGTTTACATGTAGGAGCCATGAATACACTTTCCTGATGTAGATACAACAGTGTCACTTAGACAATATGTTACCTAGGAATTAACATCAAATGGTCAGCTCTGAGATTGATGCGTAGCCTGTACTGTACAAATTAGAAGTTGAAATATATGCCACTTTATCATTCTTGGTTTAGGCTTCTTCCCACACCTATCCACAATGTTTTTTAGGGTCTTAGAGAACTATTTTAGTCTTGTCATAATGACACAACACAGATCAATAGCAAAGCAATTACCAAACCTTAGATATAGGAAATATCTTTGTGTTTTTCACTGTAAGGTCTATGAAAATGTCGAAAAGGCTCCATCAGGAAGCAGTTTCAGAAAAAGCCAGATGCTTTTCTAGAAGCACAAAATATAACTGGGTATTAAAGCTTTAAAGTAAGGAAGCCTTCATACAGGAGACCCACCTCCGTCTTGACTCCATACCAAAACTCTATAACCACAAATTTCCCTTTGTCTACCACAGCTGCTCCCCCAGTTCTAAGGGGGTTAGCATATTGATCTCCACCTCACTCAATTGGGAATTGAAGGATTTGGTTCACTGTCCGGACAGTAGATATCTGTTTATTAAGGGGGTTCTGGAGGGCAATCCAATTATGTTTGCTGCGGTCTACCTCCCCAACACTGGGCAGGCTGTCTGTCTCTCTCCTCTTTTAGAAGTTCTAGACAATTTTATAGAGAGCCTTCTAGTGTTTAGCGGAGACCTTAATTTCACTCCCGACCCACAACTAGACTCATCCCCGTGCTCTGGCAAACTTCCGCTGCACACTTGCAAAGAGGCCTACAGAAGCCTAACCACCATTCAGTTATTAGACGTATGGAGACTATTCAACCCCACTGGACGCGACTATACCTTTTACTCCATGCCCCACTGTTCGTACTCGAGAATAGATCATTTTTGGCTGGCTCACTCTGAATTACACATGGTACGACAATGTTCCATTAAATTGATTACCTTCTCTGATCATGCACCGATCATATTATCCATTGAGTTATCCCACCTGACCCCTAAGTCGTGGGACTGGCGGCTAGGTGAGTCTCTTCTCCAGGGCTTGGTGGTGGGGACGGAGGTCTCATCAGAACTGAGGTTCTTCTTCCAGTCCAACAACACCTCCGACAGTGATCCCCTATTGGTTTGGGAAACTCACAAAGCAGTAGTTAGAGGTCTATTTATCAAGCATGGAGCGAGACTGAGAAAGGCACGTGAACAAGAGATTGGGAAACTCTTGACACGTATCAGCGCCTTAGACACCTCCCACAAAGTATCCAGTGACTTAGAGAAGGGCAGGGAACTGCAGGACCTGAGGGAACAGTTGGCTGTGTTATTTCGGTACAAAGCTAAGGCATCCCTGGCTAAATACAGAAGAGCCTTCTACGAATTTGATAATAAGAGCAGCCGGGTGTTGGCAAGGGCTCTTCATGAACAGAGGACACGCTTTTTTGTTCCCTTTGTCTCGGGAAGAGCTGGTAGTAAACTCTTTCATACGGCCAACATTGCACTATCCTTCCGCAATTTTTATGCTGATCTTTATAATGTTATGGGATCCGATACACCTTCTCCAAACACGGACAGATTGGAGGCAAATAAAAAGTACATTACCAATTCCAAAATGCCAACAATCCCTACGGATGTTAAGGAGGCACTGGAGGCTCCACTTATAGCAGAAGGGCTCCACAATGCTATTAAAAGCACCCCCACAGGTAAAACACCTGGTCCTGACGGACTCCCTCTTTCCTACTACAAAACTTTCTGGGACTCCTTGGATTCTCATTTCATTGCGGCGTACAATTACATAACGGAAGGCTCTGGCCTCTCCCTGGACTCCCTGTGGGCTACCATCAGGGTTTTCCCAAAGTAGGCAAAGATCCTTCTTCTTGCACCAGCTATCGCCCAATTTCCTTGCTGAACCAAGACTTGAAACTGTTCACGAAGATACTGGCGACCAGATTGATCAGAGTAGTACATAGACTGGTGCATTATGACCAGACTGGTATTATGCCCCGCAGGGAGGCTAGGGACAGGCTTTCGACCGTGTTGGGTGGCAGTTAATGGATCAAACACTTCTGCACACCGGCCTGGGATGCAATATGATGTCATGGATTCGAGCCATATACTCTCGTCCCACTGCAACAGTACGGGTGAATGGAGTACATTGCGCACCTTTTATGATTTCTAATGGTACACGTCAGGGCTGTCCACTGTCCCCTCTGATTTTTATCATGACCCTTGAACCCCTACTCTGTACAATAAGAGCCTCACAGGACATAGGGAGTTTGGTGAGAGTTTGGCTCTCAGTCCCAAAAAATTGCAGCTTTTGCAGATGATCTCCTGCTTGCAATCTCAAAGCCCATCACTTCGCTCCCCAACTTGATCAGTGCCCTAGAGTTATATGGCTCCCTATTCAATTTTAAGATTAATCTCTCAAAGTCAGCTGCTTTCAACATATCCCTCCCCGGCCCACAATGTAACCACCTTAAATGCTCATTTGCCTTTAACTGGGAACCTCACTCACTTCAATATCTAGGAATCAACATAACGCGGAACCTGTCATACCTATTTTCTATTAATTATTTACCCCTTTGTCGAGTCTCTCCAAAAAGACCTCCACAAGTGGGATCAGAAGGTCTACTCCTGGATGGGACGTATCAATATAATTAAAATGAACATCCTTCCCAGGTTCCTGTACCCTTTCAAACTCTTCCCATCAAGGTAGCTAGTTCATTTTTCAAGACTCTCTCTGCTAAAATATTCAGCTTTGTTTGGCACAATAAGGCCCCCAAACTCAGCAGATCGCAACTGGTAAGATCGAAGCTGGCAGGCGGGCTGGGGGTACCCAATTTTTTCCATTACTATCTAGTGGCCCATTTAACTAGAGTGGTAGACTGGTGCCGCAATGGGTGAAATTTGAGCAATGCTCATCACCCTTTCCATTGGGGTCTTTACCATGGCTAAAAGTCTCAACTGCCCCCCATCTTAAGACACTTATCTCACTTTGGGATATACGTGGGAACTTTGCTCCCGATACCTCCACAAATTGGGCCTCTCACCTTTTCCATCCCCGCTTCTCCCTGTACTTGGAAACCCAGCCTTGCCACCAGGAATGGAGGACCACATTTTCACTAACTTACACGCTAGAGGGATCTTCAGAGCTCTTCACTTTCTTAGCTCGTGAAAATGGGTTGGTAGTACAGAGTTACCGACACATATTTTGGGACTGCCCCATTATCAAGTGTTTCTGGTCCTCGGTCAGGGAAATTGCCCAACACATGACGGACTGCTGGATCCCAGATGGTCCTGCGTTCCTTCTCCTTCAACACAACCCTTTCTCAGACAAAAATGTACAAGAACTCAGTGCTCAGACACTTGGTGGTGGCTCCAAATTCTTGTATCACGGCTTACTGGAAGAAGATGGATCCAGATCCTATTCAGCTATGGCTGAGAAGGGTCAATGACATTCATCATATAGAAGATCTGACCTCCTCTTTAAGAGGACGGAACAGAAAATTTGTTAACACGTGGTTTTACTGGTCTCAGTTTTTTACATCGGCAGAGTATGCTACCTGGGCACACAGTGATCAGTCAGCAAACATAACCTCTTTCGGGACTTACCACACAAGCCTGAGTTTGGCGGCAGTTTGAATGTCTGAGAAAAAAAATATAGCTAAAAAGTATAGTAATAAGGAGATTGTTAGGATTGTTAGGAGATCCTTATCTGTTTGGCGATTCCATGCTGTGCCCCATTTTAGTATAAAACACTGTTTATTCCGACCAGCGATGTCATTTGCAGCAGCAAGGAGAACTAAGAAATAGCAGCAGCCCCTGAACACTGTGCGTAACTGAAGGAGGTTTTAGAGGCGGATTAGTTCCTGACTCTATCCTGCACAGTCATTGGTTGCTGGAACTTTATAGCCTCTCTGCTCCCAGTCACCAGTGCCTGTTGTAGCATTAACCTCCCTGACGGTATGAATACCAAGTATCTTTAAATGTAAAAGCAGTACATTTAAAAATACTTGGTATTTCAAATTTACCGCCTACCAGCCCAATGGTCCCGCCCTCCAGCCACACGCTCATGAGCTGATGCCCGGCCAGCATTTGCTTCCCCTGGCCTTGCGTCCCCAACGTTCACATTCGGGGGATGCAGATGCTGGCCCGGCATCGCCAGGTTACGCAGATCTCCGGCTGGCATCGCCAGGGAAAAAACATGCCAGGCATTGATGGAGGATGCCGCGGGCATGGCTGGAGGAAGCCGCTGGAGCGTGGGAACCAGGTAGGAATCCCTGGAAATTCCACACCAAGTGTGGCTCGGGGTTACCATTTTTGGTATGGAAAATTCACTCTGAGCCACACTCGGCAATACTGCCAGGGAGGTTAGGCTAGGATGATTTGCTGCTGGTGTATATTGTCTGATTTACTGTTGCTGACCTTGCCTGTTTCTGACCCTGTGAGTTTATGTTGCCTGGACTGACCTTTTGTGTACCTCGTCTGGTGGACGGATTGCCTGCGTATGACCTCTTGCTCTGTATTCTGGACTTGTCTCTGTTGGAATCTTGGTACTGCTTTATCTGTGGGCTCCTGGTCCTCTGCCAGCCCTTCCCAGACACCATCCCTTGCGCACTAAGTCTTGGGGCAACTGTGTGCTGGAATACATATCTAGTCACCTAAGGCTGAGCTGGGGGCTTGCTATAGGTGTAGAGTGCAGCGCTATATTGGGGGACTGTTGTTTGGTGAGTACTGTTACTAGACCAGGGCTTACAGAGATCATATCAAACCTTCTGTCATATGTGTATTTACAAAGCATAGATTTTCAGCCAGTTAAAAGTATTTTCAGCTGAAGACATATGTACAGTGCACATATGTACAATAGATATTGTAAGGTGTTTTCATTATATTAAGTATAATTATAATGTTTTTATTGCTAAAAACTGAATTTTGCTATACTATAATTTGTGATTGATCATATATTTAATAAGGTGTAAAGGAAAAGAAACCAATAAGACATGTCAAAAATTAAATGTATATTGAAACTACTCGTGATGTTGCCATGTATGTTGCATAAAGCAAAGTCAGCAGGTTTTGTACCCCTGTGTAATGTTTTCTTGAAATTCCATTCACTGACAGCTCTGTAAGGGATTGTCTTGCTGTTGCTTTGAGTGACAAAATTCACAGTGACGCATTTATACCTTTGGGATTAAACTAAAACTATAGGAATGGAATAATGATAGAAATGACTAAGTCTAAGTGCAAATTCATAATGTGAAATGTCAAGAGGCTTAGCTCTGCAGTTAAAAGGAGGCAATTATTTCACAACTTCAATAATCTTCAAATGAATGTGTACGTTTCGTAGCAGATTCATTTTCTGAAATCCAGAAAATTTAATCTTAAAAGTAAACACTTGGTGATTCCGTTTTTCACTTCTGTTGATATAAAAAGAATGGTGTTGCAATTCTAATTTCTAAACCCTTCCAAGTATAAAAGAAAAAGGAAGCAAAATGACATTAAGCATGTGGAGTTCATCTCAAGATTTTAATGTAGATCTAATTTATTATATGGTGTAGCCTGTGAATTTTCATAAAAAAGCAGAAACTTGATGTTATTAATGTGTGATAAAAGCTGTACAATTTTGCTAGAACAAATATAATAGAGAACAAGATGTGAACAGACACAAAAACCCAACGCAGTGCATGCCATCCTATTCACTACATGAATTAGTATGTCATTAAGTAATTTATGCAAGGCCGACATTACCATTGCTATACATAGGAATTCTTCTGTATAACCTAAAGTGCTTATACAAACTGTGCACAAATGAAACCTGTCAAGTCTGTTACCAAGGGAATAAAGCTTCCCTGAGAAATGATTTAAGAGTGCTTGGTCAAAAACAAGTACCCATTCATATCATCTTAGCCACAGGTTAATGACAGCCTGGTATAACATGTATATAGGTGCTTTCTTTGATCAGTGAACAACCCCTGGCCAATGGATTCAATGCTTGGTAAGTCACTGACTCAAAACAAGTATACAGCTTGCTATCAAATACAAGTAAATTGTGATATTTTTAGCATGTATTATGTCAGCCTCAAAAGATCATTTCTAATTGTGCAAAGTATCAGAAAACGTGAGTAGCATTTCAGAGCCTTGTGGCCAAATTAGTATGAAATAAACTGATTTTGTTGGACAGGAGCTACAGACCCACATCTAACCACTGATCAGATCACTACAATAGAAATTTTAGCACTCAAGCTACCCAGCTTTTTCCTTCTTTTTCCATTAAGACCTTTTTCTTCTGGTTTCTGTAGTGTAAACAAACCATGCCTTGCAGTACCACTGAGGCAATGGGTGTTAAAGTGATGGGTTAGTTATATAGAAGAGGGGAAGGGTGGAGCCATGCTGTCAGCCCAAAAAATAAACTCATATCTGTGCACCAGAGCGGCTCGAAGATTAAAGGTTGGTCAGGAACCTATGAAAAACACTCAAGTAATAGTGTTGAGCCCATGACACTTTATTTTAAAACCATTCTATTCCATTTCCCCATTAAAAATCCTTAATTTAATAAAGCCATGTTTTCTGACATTAATTTATATAAGTCTGAAATAACTGAGATGCTTAGTTTATGTATATGCATGTAGTCCAAGGACATTGCTTTCCCAGAAAATAAACTCTTTTTTCTTTATCTATTTCTGTATTCACCCTCTTGGCAGTGTGCCTAATCCAGAATGCTTCTTCTGGAACAGTATCAAGGACATGACCATACTAAAGTGTAGACTTGCTACTACTTGAATTTAGTGCCTATCCAGCTGACATCCAGGAACTGCCTACCACCAATTCCAGCATTTCACTTCACCCAGTTGCCTAGGCCCATTGCCTAATTCCTATCACCTCCAATGCCAATGGATATGCCTTATTCTGCAGCTGTCACTTTACAACTTTACAGAGAATTGTGTTTGCACTGCATTAAAATACTATAGGGTGCCAGGGGTGTAATAGTGCACCAGAATGTTGGTTGTACTTGTGAAAGCGCCCATCAAGTCTACCTAATTCGAATATGCATGCCGACTGCTTTTGGTAATGCCTAAATGTGATTGTTAGCATCAATGAGGCAGGCTAATAAAAATATGGGTAGGGGGGGCTGGCTGTATATAGTTAAATCAGAGTAAACAATTTTAGTACAGAAGAAAAGCCTATACAACTGTGCAAGACTCTAGGTAAAAGTCGCAGATCCCCGCAGGACCAGGGCATCTGTGCCCTCCTTATTGTCACATACCTTGCATTCCCCTGGTGACAGCACCAGCTCTGCTCAGGGATCCCAGTCCCTGCTTACTTCCCGGTCCAGGTCATATGACTCCCTTTCAGCTGCCGACTTGCCACAGAGGTTTTCCGCAGACGCACTACACCTGCTGACAAACATGCGAAACATGCCTCCTCTCCAGCACTCTGGTGGTGGGTTAGGATGTCTGCAGGTCACATGGCCCCATCCATCACATGACCTTCCCTTTATAAGGAAGTGACTGGCAACAGGAAGTTGGCTGAACAAGGAGTTTCCTTAGGCTCTGTTCTAGGTTCCTGCTATTCCTGCCTGTGTCTCCGGCTACTGGTGCAGACTGGGCAGCTGCTTTGCCCCGCGCATGTCTTTGCCAACTGAACTGGTGACACGGAAGGTCCACCATCCTGTCCTGAGGCACTTGGATAATAAGACAGGAGCTCCCTTTCAATTTATCTGTTAACCCCTAACTGTAGCTGAACATTAGGATATTCATCTTAAATTTATTAGAAATTTATTTCAAGCTTCTAGTTAACCTGTATAGTTGGCTTTCTCCAAATTTTTTTTGACAATTTGACTAAAGATTTCAAATTAAATATGTTTGCATTTGTTGGTAAAAATAATGTCCAAATAGATGTCACATTATCTGCTCCAACTGCCCAGCACAATATAACAGACAGCCTTTCAGATAGCAAGAAAGGTAACAAAAAATAACTTGGCATTGATACACCAGCCACATGATCAACACACATTTAGCAATAATTCTCTAGGGACATAGAAAAGACTCCCATGCAGTCAATTACTGAAGGAAAAAGGACTGTCAATTCAGAAGTCTTCTCGGATAATACATTGACTGAGACAGTAAATATGTTGAAATAAAGTTGGTGTAACAGTCAGGAAGAGCAGATGGAGAAGGTCAGATGGATTGATAGGCATACAAGTATAACAGAAAAAGAAAGTGACAGCATACACAGGACCATTTCAATTATAGCTAAGAGTCCTTATAGCAGCACAACAAAACTAAGAAAGGATATTCAGCACCTTTTATCACAGTACAATGATGCAGTGACAAGTGGAAACGCTGAACATAAACAGAAACAGGACTATCAGCTATTCTGTATACTTACAAAAATTTTATGTTTTACTAGATGCTGTATTAGTGGTTTTGAAATTGCACATTTGAACACTTAATGCTAATATTATGATTTATTAGTATGTTTGTAAAAAGTTTCTAACCTCATCTTAGTATGTTTCTTATGTATACATACATATACATATATACATACAGTATAGTTACATACAGGTAGTCCCTGGGTTAAGGACATCCGACATATGGATGACTCCTAGATACGAACTAGGCTTCCCTGCCCCCTGGTGGGCAGCACGGAGGTTTGGAGGGGGGCAGTTTGCATGACTTGCAGAAGAAATCTTTTGCTAAACACAGCTGAGACTGAGCTCTTCTGCAAGCTCTTGTAACTCTCTATTGACCAAGACAAACTCTGCAGTTGTTTCTTTTTACATATCAAAGCATAGCTTGCTCCAGAGGTTAATAAATGTCTAGGCTGTTTGTGATTAACTCACAGTGAGGATTTTAGACAGTAACTGACACCATGCTGCCTAATATTATGTTGAGACAAACATCTGTCCTAATTGCATTTTATAAAATATTGTACCTGTTCTGACTTACATGCAAATTCAACATAAGAACATACCTACAGTCCCTATCTTGTATGTAACTTGGGGACTACCTCTACTATTTTTTTTTTTTTGCCTAGTATTTAACTATCTTTATTCTTTAGGATATTTCTGCATGAATATTACTAATATTGCTAGTATTATTGCTGCAGAACACAGTGATGATGTACTACATATATTTCAAGAGACGGGACCGTCTTATTTCTGCAATATCATTTAAATCTAAATGGTAAAATCCTTATCAAACATTAAAACCTTATTATTTGTTTGTGGGAAAATAATTGAATGATGAATGTTATAAAATTTTCCTCAACATAATTTTTTATCAAGTAAACAGCATGATGTTCTGCAGAAACAGAATTGTAGTTCTGTATATAACAGATTTGTATAGCTCTATATACAAACGAACTTAGCAAAAATATTGACGTTTTGAAGAGTTCTTTCAACCATCTGTTATATCTTTACATAAATCAAAATAAAACATTATTAAAAAAGAAATTTCTATAGGGCCCTAACTTGCTGGAAAACATCATGACCTTGCTTTTTAGGTGTCAGATTTCCAGCATGTCACACATTTTGTGTATTATTAGTAACACTATTAGTAATACATCAATACATACAGGCAAGATATCAATAATGGAAGAAAATCATCAGCTTTCAACAGTAGCAAATAAAGTCCTTTTACTGTAGTTCTTTGCAGACCTGACTGCACAACTGACACAATGGGCCTGAGTTTTTAAGGCTCTTCAAAACTGGAGAAGATAGACTATCATGGTAAAAAGTGGGTGATCAGCAAACCTGTAATTCATTTTTTAGAAATAATTTGCTGTTATTTGGCAAGTGTTTTTAATCCTTGACCAGATCTTTTTCAGGTTTGCTGCGTCACCCATGTTTTTCCATGATAGTTTATCTGCAGTCATTGGGACCTTCATGTAAGTCTGTTGTTATTACTGTAGTTTTCGAATGTTTACCCACAAATAACCCAATAGTGACAGCAGAAGGTCATGTCTGTGCTATATGTGTAACCCCAACTTGTTTTTTTTAGCTTTTACAAAGATGAAAGTAAAAAACACACTTCAGACAATTGTTTTTGTTACTAGAAGGTCATGCATTTGAATTGTAGTAAAACAATACATCAGGGGAACTTGCTTTATCTTTTAATTTTGGCAAGGATAGACGGTTATTCCTTGGATGGCTGTACCCCCAGATAAAGTTAGAGTTGTCTATTGAATTCTAGCGGATTTAATCATCTTTAGCTTATGGACTCACAACAAGTATGCAGATCAGGTGTTCAGATTTCATTTTGACTTTAATTGCTGCATGTGAAGAAGGCCTCACAAGGGCTATGAACACATGTAAAAATCATCTGGCAGACTGTATTTTCACTGTGAGAAACTAAGTAGTTCCTACTTGTTATGTAATATATAGGTATATATATTGAGGGATTAGCATCAAACACTCTAGTTGTATAGAGGTATTTTATATTTTAGGCAATTTTTCCCACTTTGATTCATTCCAATTACATAAACAGAACATACAGAACCAAGGTTTTCCCTTGCAGGGGATTAATATCAGCACAACAACACAGATTTAGCTTCCTGGCCCTGTCTGTTATTCTCTTCAAAGTTGTTGGCCCAATGGAACTAAACTGTGGAAGACAGCCCACAGGCTTCACATAGCCTTTTTGCCTCATCCACCCAGCCTCAGGCTCCAACTACGTGTCTCAAATATGCCCTTTCATTATGAACAGTCAGGTTCTGTATTGTCACCCTAAATTTCTGGCCTAGAACAGGGATGGACTGCCTATCCCTTCCATTCCTTACAGAACACATTGGATCCCAGATAAAGAACTGTGAATACTCGCCTCCCTCCAAACTCATATATATATATATATATATATATATGACTTAGATCCATGCTGCATTTCATGTGCTCTTTTGTTATTGCTGTTCTAAGTGCACAATGCCAAAAGCAGAGCCCTGCTGGATGAAGACATTTGAATGATCTACTTGGAATTATATTAGTGTTCTCATTAGTTTAGTACGTATGACAAGAGAAACAAATTGGAAATATGTTTTTTTATGCAATAGTTTATCAAAAAGTACATTTTTGCATGGCAGGGACTCCAGCATTTCTTGCTTGATAAAGAGGTTCTTAAAAAATGCCCATTCCTAGAGCACCTTAATAATGTGGTCTTTTTATTTTTGTTTTTGTTTTGTTTTATTTTTGCATTATTGGGCAACTAAATAGTTTATCATCCTTCAGAAGTATATCATATATTCTATGTAGGTTGCACATAAATCTGGTTCAGTGGTGCTGTGCAGAAAGTATGACTGTTAATATTTACAACTATATCTTAAAAAACCTAGGAAAATAATATTATGCTGAGCCAATGGTTTTTACATTCTTATAGCTTTAACTTTATTTGTTGGTTGTAAAATGAGCATGTTGTTTGATGACAGTAAATAAAATCCCCTCTTCCCTTGCTTTAGGCTTCTTAAATAAGCATACATCAGGAACAGAAAAGATGTACAAAAATGTACTAATGTGAATCTATTTTCAATTATATTATATATCAGGTAATATGTACTGGTTCTGTCTGGAATAATATGTTCTGATGTCTGAATATTCCAATTTTATAACAAGTAAAAGGAGTAATACCAGTTCAGTAGTATAGTATATTATTGTATGCCCTGTTTAAATTCATATTTTGTTGCCCTTTTTCACAGCAAAGTCAATATAAAGGTTTACAGTAAGCACCGTGCCCAATGGAAGATATACACATTTTGCATACCCATGTTGCCAGTCTACATCATTCTGCATTCATATATCATGGCTAACAAGGTTAGATAGGCCAATTACAAATTGCAATGACAGATTGACTTATTTCTAAGATGATGTGCAACTTAAAGGCTTACTCAAATCATACAATTTAAAACCACTGTGTATTTTTCATGGAGCACATGGTAACCCATCAGTCTCCATCATCTTGTATTGTCCTGATTTCATCAGAGTTCATTCTGATTGTTTTTTCACTTATCACATTTTGAAAAAAAAATTAAGACAGTTGGAGTTTGTCTTTCATATAATTTATTTAAAAAAATATGGTAAACCATATTACCTATATACTTGATTCTACCTGATAACTATTACTATTATAAACATATACCTTAATACAGTATACACTCTGTTGAAAGCTATAGATCATGCATATCAAAACGATGTCTGCAGTGAACTTCAATGCTGCCTGTGAAAGCATTGGATGGGCAGGGAAATGTTATGCTTACATTCAAACCCTTTGAGATATCTCCACTAAGGGTGAGCAGGAAACATGGGAATGCATATTAGATTAAAGCAAAGTGGCATTTCCCCTGTATGTGATGGAGTTTCAGGGAGTGGTACACCAGATGATTTATTTTTTTATTAAAAAATTCATCCAGTGAATTTTAATTTATTAAACGGAAAAAACTGAAATATCAAATTTACATAGGTAATCAGACCTTTTACAACACCACTGGAAATTTAGCTCAGATGCCTCCCATTTCTCTTGATTGCTGCTGAGATGTTTTTGCACCTTTGATAGGAGTCCACCTGTTGCACATTAAATTGAACCTACATGACTTGGAAAGGCACACACTTCTCTATAGAAAGTATCATAGCTGACAATGCATATCAGAGCAAAAACCAAGCCATGAAGCCAAGGAACTGCCTGCAGAGCTCAGAGACAGGGTTATTGCAAAGCACAGATATAAAAAAAGGCTGCAAAAAAATTCTGCTTAACTGAAGGTTCCCAAGAGGACAATGACCTTCATAATTCTCAAATTAAGGAGGCATGGCACAATCTGGACTCTTTTAAGAGCTGATCGCCTGGTCAAACTGAGCAATTCAGGGACAAGGACCTTAGTGGGAGAGGTGACCAAGAAACTGATAGTCATTCTTACTGAGCTCCAGAGATCCTGTGTGGAGATGGGACTAAGTTCCATAAGGACAACCATAATCCACTGATCTGGGCTTGTGGCATAGTGGCTAAACAGAAGCCTCCCCTTGCTTGGAGTTTGCAAAAAAGCACCTGAAGGACTCCCAGACTGCTAGGAACAAGGTTCTCTGGTCTGATGAAATAAAAGATCAACTGTTTGGCACCAATCACTCGCCCAATAACATTCCAACAGAGAAGCAAGGTGGTGGCAGCATCATGCTGTGAGGTTGTTTTTAAACAGCAGAGACTGGAAGACTTGTTAGGTTTGAGAGAAAGCTGAATGGAGCAAGGTGCAGAGATATCCTCAATTAAATCCTGTTCCACAGTGCTCAGACTGGGTTGAAGGTTTACGTTCCAACATGACAATTACCCAAAGCACACAGCAAAGATAACACAGGAGTGGCTTAGGGTCAACTCTGTAAATGTCCTAGAGTGGCCAAGTCAAAGCACGGACTTGAACCCTATCAAACATCTCTTAAGGGACCTGAAAATGGCTGTCTACCAATGGTCCTGATCCAACCTGACTGAGCTTTAGAGGATTTGCAAAGAAGAATTGTAGAAAATCCTGCAGTCTAGGTATGCAAAGCTTGTTGCATCATAGCCAAAAAGATTTAAGGCTGTAATTGCTGCCAAAGTTCCTGCAACTAAGTAAGGGTCTGAATACTAAGAGTCTAATAATAATATGTAAATGTGATATTTAATTTTTTTATTTTTAATAAATTGACAGAATTGTCAATAATAATAAATAATAATAATAATAATAATAAATAATAAAATTCTGTTTTCACTTTCTGAGCTTTTAAAGGACTGTAATGCAGTCTGCAGCCCACAGGAGGTCTACTTATACATCATTAATATATATCATCCAATGAGTTCTTCACAGTTAAAAGTTTACATTTGAAAAGCTTTTTGCAAATATAGTTATATAGTGGATAGGCTTGAACCATGTCATAAAAAATTTACATTTTCTAAACATTAATGGGCGTCATCACTTAACAACTGCCAAAGCATTTCTGATTTGACACCCTTTAAAAAAACTTTAAGGCATAGAAAATTGTGCAATACTATTTTCAGAAAAATTCAGAGTACTAATATTCCTCCCCCCACCTTTCCATATACTGTAGTTCTTTTATGCATAGGACATATAAAAGGAAAATCAATTTAAGACATGTTCTACTGTTTCCACACATGTGAATTTTTTCTCACTTTATGCACATATTTCTTAGTCGCAACATTTTATTCTATATATACGCCTCGTGCATTTTACTGCTGAATAAATCTAAATTATTCACTTGATATGTTTGGACATTAAATACATATCTAATAATACCCTTTTATTGATAATGTGACAGATTATACTATGTTATATGTTGCTGTTATCATAATGTTTTTTGACCATTGTGACTCTATGGGATTTTTCTGAATGTTCACAGCTGATTGCACACCATATATAAAAGTATGATTGATGGTTGTTTTATTCTACATTGTTATTTTAGAATTTACCTCTCTTTTTTTGTTTTCTGTTTAAAAAAAGTGTAAAAAAACAAGAATAATAATTTTGCACAATCATTGAACATCTTGCTAGAAAGGATTCTCTACAGACAGAAAAATGACGAAGTAAAATGAAATGACACAGTAAAACTTTGGCAGACAACAGTAAGGTCTAGGATACCTAATCCAAAGAACAAAACTGTGGATGTTATTTCTTAGATGTAGTGGGTGCATTAGCTGGCTATAGTGTGTCTTACACATCTTTACTACAATGGGCCTGTCTTGACCTTTGCAGTGCATCAAAAGCATTAGTTGAGGCATCCCATTTGGTCTAAAAAGCACTCTTGAAATTGCAGAGTACCTATTTTTTTTACCAATGTAATGCAACGTTTTTTCTACAACTGACACTACTGATGATGCAGCATTTTTACCACCCACTGTCACTACTGTCCACCCAGTGACACTTCTGACTATGAGACTTTTTTTTTATTCCTCCTCCACTGTTAGCCCATTATTGTACAATACTATGCTATATGATCTGCTTAATAAATCTCAGTTTAACTAACAACAGTGCAACCTTTGCTTCTATTTTAGTGAGATGCAGACAGCGCTATATATGCCCCTTTTCAACACTATTACTCTATTATGTCTAACACCTACTGTAGTGGTTGTTATTAGTATTGTATTTATTGTTTTTACTGTTTAAGAGTTTTCATTGTCAGTTTAAAAAGTCAGTACATTTTTACATGACACCTGTAATTCTCCCTCATATATATATACAAAATTGAAGCAACTAGAGAATAATGTTTTTTTGGCAACATTGTATATATTTTAAACGTGAAAGTCAAAAGATATATTTCTTGACATAGCTCAGCTGACCTTTAGATTTGACATAACATTAAACCTTATGAGAAAAGTGATTAAAGAAGCAAGGTTGTCTCATTTCCCAACGCGTTTCACCATAAGGCTTACTCAAGGGATCATAGAAACTTTAGGTTAGCTGGGTGGTAGAATTAGATAGCTAGATTTATGATTCCTCAATGAGTGGGTAAGTGTTAAGAGTGTGGGTTTCCTAGATAAAGAAGAGGTCCAGGAAGCTTGTATTGTATTACCACCCAGCTAACCTAAAGTCTCTAGTTGCTTTTTTTTGTATATTGTCCATTTAATCCATTGTCCAGTCCTGTGATTTGCAACTGTACCACTCTGCCACACACTTATTTCCAGGTTTCATGTTCAGCAATACAGTTTCCAGCATTACCTCCAGTCTGCTCATTGAACATAGTATTGTTCTATAATACTAGCTGGCTAAAATTAAACTCTTGACATAAAAGTTAATATATACAGTATGTATTTTAACTGTGTGTTTAGCTGTTTGCATAGCATTCCATAACTATGTTTATCTTTAACACTATAGGATTTGAACAGTTTTCTTCTTAGGCGGTATTGACTGTGTTATCCTCATTATCACATATGTGTGGCTTTACACCTCATCAAATAAACTTAATAGGTTCTACATATATTTCATAGCTGATTTGCTGATTTGTAACTTTTGTAATGGTACATGCTTTTTTCGAATACTAGAATAAAATACTAATACAAGAAAAGCTTCTTGTCCTGCAAAATATACCCAACTATAATAAGTAGTATGATGCTGCCATAGTGACATAGTGACTGGGAAAGGCAGGGCAATTATTGCATACTTACAGAAAATGCAATGGAGTCAAGAGGGGAATTGAAACTGAGGTGATGTTTAAGTGTACAAAAGGCTTTAAATGGTTTATGGGTTGTTAAAGCTTTAAATTACACTTGACCTTTTTGTTGTGCACAAAAGAGCCCTTTTAGCTGGAATCATGCTGATAGATATTAATATTATTATTATTATTATTATTATTATTATTAATAATAATAGTAATAATAAACAGGATTAATAAGCGCCAACATATTATGCAGCGCTGTACAATAAATAGGGGTTGCAAATGACAGATGAAAACAGATAGTGACACAGGTCTTCGCAGGTCAGACCCTGCCCCGAAGAGCTTACAATCTAGTAGGTGGGGGAATTAGCACACAATAGGAGGGGAGATATGTAGTGGTGGGGGGTAGTAATGGTTTCAAAATACAGAACAAAATGGGTAGACAAGTTTGAAAAAATGGGCTTTGGGTGCTCGTTTAAATGAGCAGAAAGTAGGAGCAAGCCGAAGAGGATGAGAAAGACCAAAGGGTCAAATTAATGCCAGAAACAGACATGTATTTGACTGTATAGAATGTTTGGCAAACTCTACCCTGACCTTATCCCATCATTTTAAAATATGTCCAGAATCACATTTAGTCACACCATGTACATCAATTTTTTTATTAATTAGGCTAAATTTCACTTTTAAATATACTAAAGTATATGCATTTTTGAATGGTTGCTGGAAAATTTAATACTGTATCAGTAAAGGAAACAAAATGGTTCACCTAGCTGACAGGACCACTTTAATCTCCCTCTAGCACATGGAATTAATAAAACTTAAGAATCTTACAGAGATTTTTAGCTGCTTAGAGCCAATTAATTATGCATACATGGTGGATCATTTCCAAGAGCACATACCACTTTGTGACAGCAGCATGGTAATACTAATTCAGACTGATAGAAGGGAAAATACAAGGGAGTTCTACACAAAGGACATTTTCACAACAAAAACGCACAATATAACACATGCAAAAACTAATATCTTGTGTTAAAGAAACTGCTGAATAGATATATAAACCAGAGTGCCAAGTTATTTTCTTTTTAATATATTACCAGTTGCTGCATTGTTCCATTTCTCTTCTTGTTCTCTTCTTCAAGTTGGCTCCATTGTGAACCATTCAGAGGAATGAAACATGTTTAACAACATGCTGATTTCGATTTGTATTGTGCACTTAAAGCAAAATGTAGGTCCTGGGCATCCAAAAAATGCTAAGCGTGGACCAGAATTTACAATGTATTTTGTATGCTCCACTGGTATGGTAAAAGTTTTCTGGTAGATAAGGCACAGACATTTTTCTACCAAGCATCCTACCTCCCAGCATTTTTTTATTTTCACCTCCAAAATAAACAAAAAAATTTTGTTTTTCTATTAATAGGTTTAATAAAGAAAATTGCAAACATCTAAATACCTATTATACTTATTAAAAGCAAATCTAATAAGACACACATAGGGGGTTGATTTACTATACGAGATTAGGCCATTCACTCAGCAAGGTAAATTATCAGTCTGTAAGGGATAATTTAATTTGCTTAGTGGAGTGAAAATGTACTTTGCGAAGAACCCCCAATCTCTTCCAACTAAATGTAAATACATTTTGCTTTCACACAATTGGCTGAAGTCATAAGAGCTCTACTTCATTTACTAAGCTAAGTGAATTATCCCCTGCAGAGCAATAATTCCCTTTGAGCAACTTATGATTTAGTAAATCAACCCCATTCTGTAGCAGAGAGCAATGACTAAGTGAATAATTTGTAACAGCAACCAAAGACTTTGTTTTCAGTATTTTTGATGTTCTCCCAACTTACAAGTGTTGGGTACATTTTGGGTACATTACTGAGTACATTACTGAGTGTTGGGTACATTTTTATTTAATATCACTAATCTCCCCAATTTCCCAACCACTAGTCTCACCAATTTCCCAACAACTTACATCTACTTTATGAGGTCATTATAGAGGAATGCAACTTATGCATTATTTGGCAGTCTTAAGAGGTGAGATACCAGTTAAAGACTGTTATTAGTCAAGCCTTGATAATTCTGTAATTTCTGGTGGAATTTAAAAGTCTTGGCCAGGATGTACTATATGCTGTCTGTTTGTCATCTGCCAAGCAGTTGAGCCAGAATGGGGAGGCTTCTTTTATGGTATCACCTTGTTACATCTATCTGCCCTTTACAATGAAATATTATACAGTTTAATTTTACTTGCAAATATCTCTCTTTGCACAGTTTAAATTAAAGAGGTCAATATTCATCTGAACTGCCACAAATATCATTGTTCCTGATTTAATAATGCTCTTCAAGGCTGGAGAGGATACACTTTCATCAGTGAACTTGGGTGATTCAGCAAACCTGGAACTGATTTCTTAAAAGTATTGTGTTATTTTTACCAAATGTTTTCAATACTGGACCAGATCCTTTGCAGGTTTGCTGTATCACCCAGGTTCACTGATGAAAGTATATCCTCTCTAGCATTGGAAAGCAATAATACATTAGGTCCAGAGAAATAAATCATTCAAGTGCTGAATTCCTTCATTAAAACATATATCTTTTAAAGCACTTCTCAATCAATTCACATCTTCTAAATATTGATAAAATAATATTTTTTTAAAGATATATATTTAATTTATTTCATATTCAACATGCAAACAAACAGTATGCATCTCCAGTCTCAACTTTTGTTGTGTTTGCCAGAATGTGTGTCTGCTTCTTTTAGAACCATGAGACTGTTATCAAGGTTGAAAGGATAATCTTACTTGTTTAAGAACATCATAAACCCTTTCACTGTCATCAATTCTGGAGAATATAAAGAAGTCAGATAGCAGTGCTTGCATTGGCAGACACCCCTCAGCCTACCTTTTATTTGTACTATAGGTAGGTCAAACAGATCTCCAGTGTCTCCAAAGTCATCCATGTTTATATTTCTCAATTTTTCTATTTCTACTTACTGATGGTTTTTTTCATACTTCCTACAATATTCCCATATAAAGTTTGGTGGCTGGGGTTGTTAGCAGATCGCTGTGATCAAGACACACACCTTTGTCATCAGTAATACTGGTATTCATAACCACTTGTGTCCCTGGACCTGTCTCTTTTTAAACCTCTTTGTGTCAGTGTATTTTTTTTTCATTTTAATGATCTTGGGGTTCACCAAAATAAAACTTATCATTTGTATTGTACCCCAATGTAGTACACAATAATTGTTATTGGAACAGATACATAATAAATTTGGTTTCTTTAGCGTTATTCCTCTAATTATTTCAATATTTTCATAACTTGTACAACCCCACATATCTGCGGTACAATATAACTCTTACAGCCTGCCTCTTATGTAAGGAGAGATCATAAAGTTCAAACTGAATTTATGTTTCCAATTTTAGGAGAGTGTTATTCCCCTTTTGATACTACATCTGTATGCATAGGTTATTGGTACAAAATTGAGATAGGAATAAGTTCAATTGACTAGGGCACAAGGGGTATTTCTCATAGACTAGGACAGGGGTCTGCAACCTTTTGAGTCGAAAGAGCCAAAAATTACAATTTACAAAATTTCAAAGTTTTTAAGGAGCCGCAAAATTTTTTCTTGCCAACAATAAATAGTACTCGCATAAATAAAGTTTTTTGATAAAAAAACTAATCTATTTATTCATAAGAAAAAATATCTATTTATTCATATATAAGTAGTGTTTTTCACAACAAATTAGATAATATATATATGGCATTATTAGATAATTACCTATTATTTAAGTAAAAAATTAAAACAAGTAAACATTTACTTACAACACTAACTTACAATAACAACAATAACAAACAATTGAGCAAACAAATTCGATGGGAGCGATGGCTTTGCATGGTTTTAGAAAGTTTGGATAACATTAGATGACATTTCATTTTCCTCAGAATTCTGTAATGGTGAAACAGGTACAAACATTTTGATTTTCCATGTATTGTTGCTAAACTGCCCACTTTTGTATTTTATTGTAGAAATATAGATACCTTTAGGCACCGATTCTATCTCTCAGCCTGGCTTTTTGTGAAGCTGCGGCTCTTTAATTAAGTCTGTCGGAAGCTATTCTATCTCCGCTATTCTATCTCGCGAGCCGCATGTGGCTCGCGAGCCGCAGGTTGCCGACCCCTGGACTAGGACAATATCCAAGAGAAGAAGACTCTAGGTGAGTTGTATTATTGGTAATCTGTGCATGCTCCTCAAAAGTCTCAGTAGCACTGAAGTGAAGACTTAAAAATAAGCTTTACACGATATAAAAATTAGGTAAATTTGTCATCCTGTATCATAGGTGGTTCAAAGTATTTCAGTCATCAGTCAACCTATGACAATTTTCAAAGTACAAATACACCATTATGGTCAGAATGCATTACCCAAATTTTAAACAGAAACAAAAAATGAATTATGAATAAATCTTGCAAGTCATATATGTAATATATATATATATATATATATATAATATATAAATAAATATTACATACATTCATTTGCTTATATGCTGATCCTTGTGTGCACCATCAAGAGGGACTTTGTTTCATTACTAAAGTGGCTATGAATAGATATGTTTGACTTGCAATGAATACATATAGATGATAGACTGTAGGTAACACTGTACTCTTCATTTACCTTAAAAGATTTGTAATAAAATATTAGGTAAAGTGAATTTTGGAGGAGGTTTTTGTTGGCAGTTAATGCAATAATCAATCTAGAAAGTGTATTGATGTGTAGTGAAGACAACATTGGAACCAATGTGGACTGAGCAAATGAAACCCTATTTTGGGCTACAATTAAAAAATATAGCAATGATATCATACAAAAGCATAAAAGTCTTTATATGAAACTTTGTTACTATTTCCATCTACCTAAGTTTTTCTGGTTTCAATTCCAGCTTTTCAACTTTTTCAAGTGACTCTACTTTACTTAGCTTTATATACATTATTTTACAAATCTTAATTGGTCTTTGTCTTTTTTTGCCTTATTGTCTTTGTGCAAGAGGTAAAAGCAGTTACCTCTCTTCATATCATGCCACATATGCTATGCCACATAGCTAACATTACAATATATGGTAAAAAAAAAAGTATTTTCTACTTTATTGACTAGATATAAAATGCATGTTGGTATAGTCTTATTTATTTTAAATTGTTCGTAGATGCCTGCTGATATTTTTGCAATCAGCCAAGATGGTTTTACAAGGTAATCTATTAAATGATTAAAAATGCTTTTCTCTACTTACCTAAAGTGTACCACTTTGAAAAATAGTAGAGGTATGGATTAAAAGTGCAGTGCTATTTGTAAGAATTTTTAATGGCATTGCGAAAGCTTAGAAAAAAGTGCCTAATGCATGTAATGTGCATTTATTCACAACCTTTAAATACAAATGGGTCATTATAATAGTTTTATGAATATCCATTAGCAATTTCATGTGTACTTATATAAATGATATCTTAAAACCCCAAAATATATGTGGAATGCAACATAAAAAAACCAAATATTTAACATGCAATCAATTTAATCCATTTCATTTTTGTTGAACCAAATTAATTGCTAATGCAGTAATTTTTTAATGTTCTTGGTGACTCAAATACACATACCTATTATTTATAGTTTTTTTTTGAATGTTGTGATGCAATACTTTAATAACACTTTACACTTAAGTGAATAAAGATGACATTTTACGTACTAGGCATCTTAAATGGATCCAATCCATAACTGGATACATGTCTTCATACTTAAGTTGTAATAATCGTTGTGCAGCTTGTCTATTGAAACTGTATTTGCTGGCATCTGTTTAGTTAACACTGCATGAAAAACACTGGGAAGATGTTAGAGTATGAAGATCTCTAATGTGTGCAAAAGCACTTCCAATAACTTTTTTAGGTGTGCTTGGTTCTTGCGTGTATGGTGTTTAGCTAAATATAATAATGAACAAACCCTAATAGTACCAAACTACACTCACACAGTTTTAGAATTCCACATCTTTATTAAACATACTATTTCAAAAAAATCAATTAACTCATGAAAAACTGCAAAAATCTTTAGGATGCCAATACTTTAAAAAATTGGGCAAAAGGTGTTCAATCAATTCAATCATTGGGCCTGGGTGATTTAGCAAACCTAGAATGGATTTCCTAAAAATCATTTTATATTAGTTGCCAAATGTTTTCAATCCTGAACCTGATGGATTCCAGGTCTGCTCAATCACCCAGGTTCTCCCATGATAGCCCATCTACTCCAGTCTTGGAGAGCTTTAATAAGTCAGGCTCCATGCATCATCTGTGGGCCTGAACTTTCATGTTATATAAAAACTTAAAGAGCAATATAGACACACTGACAGATATTTTTAAGGTCTTTTAGAGTCATTACAAAGGACATTTTAGAGTCATGACAAATTAAAGTCTATGAGTGGTTGTACAAAATACAGCATTAAAGTAAATTTTACATATCCTCATTTATGACAGCTATAAAGTTGTAGGTATTTATTGCACTTCATAGCATTTGTGTTTATGAGTGAGTCCACCATAAGAAAAACACAGAGAAAAAGTCTACCTGGATTATACACATTAAATCTTTAGTAGTACAATGATCTCAAGTTAGGTAAAAAACAAATGTAAACAACATTGCAATACAACATAACAAAATAGTAAATAAAAACAGCAAATTATTACAAACCTGAATGATAAAGGAAATGAAATTGTGAGTGAATTTTTTTTTGTAAAGAGGAAGAGGAGGAAAATGCCCAATAATCTATACTCCTAAATCTTTTTTTTCAGTTTTTGTAAATTAATAAAGGTATAAGTAAAAAAAGTATGTATATTTTTATACCTACACATCAACATGGAGCTTTTTTACCTGCCAAATGCTTTTCAATTTAATTTTAAATATACCTATACAGCCTTGGCAGACAAAACAGACAGAAGTTGAAGCTTTTTGGCTTAGCCAAAACTGAACAGCTGTGAACGGGCTGCATGTATAACAATGGGTTCTTTGCTGTTAGTAACTTATAATGTAACTGAGTGGCCTGAATGATGACCTGACTTTCTACTGTATTTTTGCAATGCATTCTGGTCATTTGCCTGCCAATACAAGCACAGTGGTGAGCAGCAAAAGTGTTTCCCCTCTCCTACTGTCTGCAAATTCATTGTCAGAATTGTCCTGCAATGTATGAGATTATTGGAAGCTGATACCATTCAGACATTTAAAAAAGTATGCTAATTGCATTTAGGTATATTTGTTGATGTGTTTAATTAATGCATTATTGCTTTGAGTTTTGTTTAATATCTGCCCTACAAGCGTAAAACAGAGCATCTTTGCCTACTTTTGATATTGTGACTTAGAACAGGTTAAATTATACAGACAGTATTAGTTATCCTTAATTGCATTATTGTAGGATTTATTGAGCCTGGTTTTTAAAGCTCTCCAATGCTGGAGAGAATATACTTTCATCTGTGAAGCTGGGTGATCCAGTAAACGTGGATTGGATTTCTAAGTCATTTGCTGTTTGCTAGCAAATGTTTGGAATCCTGAACCATTTCAGGTTTGCTTTATCTCCCAGCTTCACTGATGAAAGTATATCCTCTCCTGCCTTGGAGAGCTTTAATAAATCAGACCCAATGTTTCTGCAGAAAATTGTTATTAAAAGATATTCAATTGTTATGCAATCTCACTATTTAGAGGTTTGATTGCCGCGGACATGCATTTTCAAGATATGTTAAGCACTACACCCCCTGCCACTAGGTCATTTTAAAAAGAAGTCACAGAATATACTTACAGTAATTTGTAAATTGTACTTTATTTTTTTTTTATTTATTTAGTAACAAAAATGTTTGTACATCAATACTTCCATGGTTAAAACACATGTAAATGTGAATCTAAATATACTGTAAAGCTTGATTAATGATATTTACGTTCACTGTACACAAATACCGCTGAAAACTGCAAAGTATTGATTGGGTCACAAAAGGCGCCTTCCTGCAAAGTTTTGCTGATAGGTTCTGTTAGGTTAAAAAAGATTTTGCTTTAGGAGAAGAGTTCAGAGGATTTCATCTGCAGCTGTAGTTGCTATTTACAACAGAAATATTGTTCAGATAGGAGCTCGGCAGTGTAGTGAATTTATGTCACAGTCAGTGAGGGATTGCACATCCTTGCTACCCAGAGGCTGTTTAAACAATAACTATAAGTCTGTATTGCCCCTGGAACATTTCACCCTGGTGTATCACAAATACATCTTTCAAATTATTGTGAGAATCAACATAACATAACTCAGAATTCAGAATTGCTAAAGCGGAACATCTCTGTAAGGTATACTATATGAAACACCACGGGTATGTTTAATGTTTGCCAGTGTAGAGAAACATTTGTTGTTGCTGAGTTTTGTTATATTGCAAAAAAAAAAAATAGGCTGTTTATGGTGGTTCTATAACATAAAAAAGCGTTTTTGTAGACTGACTTTACTTCAAATACGAAGAAAGAGAAAGTGCACTGAAATGAGTGAACCTTCCATAGCACATGTCAAATGGTCATGTAAAACATGAATGTATCCAATATTCACCTACCCCCCACCCCTCTTCAAAACCAGACAACACTTGGCTCACTAAATATAGTGCTATTTTTGTTAAAATATTACATGCAGCAAACTGATTTTATAGACAGTTGTTATCATTTTAATTTTAAACTTGTACTATAATTTTTATTATTGGATAGAAGGTTAGAAAATACATGGTTTTGCATGTTAGTTCAACTTATTGCCAAGTGACTGCTGTTATTTGCAAAGACATTGAAGAAGACCTTTTCCTGGGACTGTCCGCATATGAATGAAACCTATAAAATTATACCATGCCATTTCTAAACTCCTATAGCTCTGAACATTTTCTGTGGGAAGTGGGATCAATTAACATTTGTGGAAACTGAGTGTAAAGGTCTTTCCATTTTAACTAGTAGGGACATTCACACAAAATGTAAGTGTAAACTCTGTATTTCCCATGTATCTAACAGCAATGGATGAGGCATTTTTATTCAGTATGTCCAAGTTCTCAGTAAAAGAAAAGGGCACAAACTCTTCAGGGGTCCTAAATGGTAAAGAATCAAAATGGAAACAACATTAGACAAATAAATGGCTTATAGTTAGAAATCCTAAAATCATAAATAATAAGGTAACAACAATTGAATGTACAAAGCATCTACAAAGGTTTATAGTGTGAGTAAGTCTTTTGGTGAACTTAAAGTGGCCTTCTCAGCAAGTTTGCATCTATATGAAAAATTTCTTACATGCCACAATATGCTGAAGAATAAAAAACATTATTATAGCTCTGCAAGGTCTTACTGATAAAATACATCGATTGGGAAGTTGTACACTATGTACTATTATTTCACTACAAAATATAGTGGTCAAAAAATAATTTACTGGGCAATTTGTGGCCTTTAAATCCTGATCCTATTCCTAGTAAAGGGAAAGTACATGTGATTATTACACTTACACTAGAAGATAATGCCTTACAACCACTTGATTTTTCTTACATATACTTAAATCTAATGCCCAGACCTAGCCTAATCTAAATTTTGTATTATTTTGGCAAACAATGTTATAGTTCGCCAGCCAAAGATGAGTTTACATGCTCTGATTTCTACAGGTCTTTCCTACTCAAGGGGTTGATCATTTTCCCCCACTGTTTTTGAGGTATGTTGGCCAATAGAGAGGAAAGAGACAGTCCTAAGAGAAGGATGTTCCTCTGTGTTACAAAGTCACTAATTAAACACTGGTGGATGACCTTGAAGAAGGGCTTCCCACATGTTCTAGTCAGTCAGAATTGTGTGGTTGGGTGTGGCTCAGGTAGAGTATAGGGCCTTGGGACATGAGGCCGAGCCTGTTTTGTCCTGGTTGGCCTGGTGATGGGGTCTGTTTGAAATGTACCCCCTCAGGACTGTTCTTTTATCCTGCTGGAATCATTGCTGATTGGCTTTTGAGGATTTTCACAGTATGTGAATAGGAAGAATGTTAGGAAGGATTTCCAGCACTAAATAGTGTCAGAAGGAAAGCTGCCCTGATGAGGTGACTAAGCCTGATTGATGTATTACCACTTACAAAGAACCCAGGTTAACACATTTTTGCTGTTCCTGTGGGAAATATTTGCTACACTAGCTTAAAACTTTTACTATAATAAACATTACACCCTAGCTCATCCATTCATGGACAAATTAAAAGAATGCTCTTAAAGTCATATTTAAAAAAAAATTACATTGGACAAGATATCAGGAATTAGATGTTGCATTACTGTCAAAACTGTGGATAGCTGAACTGTCTTTTCCACAAACGTTTCAGGCTAGCTCAATCAGCTTGTCTACCACTTTTGCTCTTTCTGCTTTGGATTGTCATCCTGTTTCAGGTAAATCATTGTCAGCTGTCACCATAACTAATGCTGTATCGTGTTTCTGCAGAAAAGTGTTTACAAGACTTGAAAATTTTCTCTTCGAAATTGCTGCAAAATATATTAATATAAACCTGTTCAGGAGTTCATTTAAATGTGACCTAAAAGGCAGATTTTTTTTCCAAACTGTACAGTATTTTTTACTTCCTAATCCTAACAACACAATATTTCATGACAACAATCCATATATATTTACATATATACATACATACACACTTATACATCCATTTAAGAGGCTATATATATATATATATATATCAGAAACTGGTATTTCACTACTGTCCTAGGTGAACACACTAGACAGCTTTTGACATTAGGTTATATTAGATTAAATATTCACATAGGTAATTGGTATTGCCAGTACCCCCCTCCCGTTCCCAATTCAGGATAGGGTTAGGGACGTACCTGAGTGTAATATGAAGGAAGCTATGATTTGTCGCCCCTTGCTTTATATCTCTTTGCTAACATCAAATAAAAAATTTGGAAAGGTGATTCCAGAGATCTGTTATTACTCCTTTTCTCCACCAAGGTGTATCCCGTAAAGTTGAATAAGAAGGATTCTGACAAGCCTGGGGATGAGGATCACCCCAACAATGTTGTGAAATACTTTTATGATTGGCTCCAAGTGGTGTTGGCATGTTTCAACACATTGACATTATTTTTTTTGTCAAAAACTGCCAGTCCATCCTCACTTGAAATGGGGGTAAAAGATGTGGGTTTATGGTTGAACTTTCTTCTTCTCAAGAAACTTGTAAGTTTTTAGCTTCTCCTAACCCCAGCACCGCAGGTTTGAATAAAGAAACATGAGTGATCCTTTTGCGGCGGACAACACCCAGTTTCCAAAAGCTTTAACAAACTCATTTCGACCAACCAAGCAAGGAGCTATTCCTCAAAGAGTCGCACCCCGTGAAGTTAGTAGAATTGATCCTGTGGTTAGTGGTTTACACAGACAAGCCAAAGGTGGACATATTAAATTATGGTTTTGCCTTTGGCTTCTTGTTACCTTCTTAAAACGGTTGTGGTTGTTCATTAGTTAGCAATTTAAATTTCAGGACCTCTCCTTTGAGGCTTGTTCCTAAGAAGGAGCAAACATATATAGGCTCATCCATCATCTTTCCTTTCCTAGAGGTGGGCCTTTGAATGATGATATTTCCCCTGATTTGGAGTCTGTCACCTACTCCTCTTTTGAAATCATTTTGCAGAAACTCAGGCCAAGTAGGGGGGCTCTCCTGGCAAAATGTCACATTATGCCTGTGTCCTGCCTCCTTCCTATCCACCCATCTGCTTTTTCTTCTTTGGGTTTTTTCTTTGATGGTCAATTTTTCTTTTGAGAAATATCTTCCTATGGGATGCTTACTAAATACTCAATACAAGAGGAAGGGGGTACAGATTTTTCAATGGCTAGAAGAACACTGAACAAAGCACAAAAAATTCAGTGAAGGTGGAAAAAAAGTGATAACATTTACGAGAAGACTCAGGGTTTAAAAAGGCAGATGTAACCCTGCCTTTATAAAAATAATGATTACATTTTAGAATGATTGTTTTCTGCATTCCTGACAAGTGAAAGGCAGAAGAAATAGGGGTTAGTAATATCTTGACTATACCTTACAATGATTGGAATGTTTATTTTCTGTTTACCTAACAGAGGAAGTAGGGAAGAGTAATATCTTAGTTATAACCTTTTTTATTATATTTATTTATAGAACATGTGATTTTTTAAGCAAAATGACTGGAATATGTCATCTCATGATTATTTGAATTATGCTTGAACTATAGGTAGCATATATGGATATTAGATGGGATTTTCTCTTTCGCTTTTCCCTGTTCTTATTAAAGAAAGGGGATGTTTAATCCAATATGGACAAAATTTTAGGTTGACTGTAGAATTCAATTATATTCAGAGAAATGTGAATACTTATGTCACCTAAAATTAAAACGTTTTCTTCCCCTTTTTTCTGAGGTTTTTAATTTGAATTGCCATACTCTCCTTATGTAAAAAACTCTAGGGTTCAAATGTTTTGATGAAATGATGATGATCTATCCCTTGTGTGGTTGCACATCTTCATAGCTGACTTCATTATCATTGGTAACTTGTTTAGTTTGAAAAATGTTCATTTTTTAATGTAAATGGAGTATCTGTACATGTATGTTTAGTAGATCCCAAACTATACCCCTGATAAAGCAGATATGATATTTTCTTTTGCGAAACACGTCGGGTCAACACCATAACTGAGATCATATGTTACTTTCAATGTGTAAAATTGTTGTTTTTAATGTGTACTAATAAAGTTTGCTGGCATTTTTTGAATCTAGTATTGATCACGATGCTTTTAAAGTCTCATTTTTGGTTCCTTTCCTAATATATTTAGTTATTAAAGGGATGTGACATCATTATATGTACTTAAAGTAATATTAAATACCATCCTTAATTTGATAAGGCAGTTGTTGAATTGTTATGAATACGTCATTTTGGATCATAATTTTGTGTATATATATATGTATATATATCTCCTCATGTACCCAGAGACCAGTAAACTCCTGATACACCAATCAAGCTCTTGCCTTGACTATTACAACATCTTCTTTTCTGGCATCCTTCTAACCAGACTCTACCATTTACAATCTGTCATGAATTTTGAAGCCAGAATTTTATCTATTCTTATCACCACTCTTCATCTGCCTCCTCTCTTTCCAAATGTCTGCACTGGTATTGATTATGAATATTATCTGCATACATATTGATATTATATCACCCTATCAACGCACATATATATTTAATAAATGAAGGTTCATGCACAAATAATAGCTAGTAATTCAAACAGTTTAATTAAGAAACACATTGAAACATAAAATGCACTGCAATATTGGTTGATATAGAGATAGGAACGTCAATTAATGAAATAGACAGTAAATGAAAATAATGTTAGAAGGTGAACCCCTGTAATCTATTATAGGTTAGTACATGATACAGCAATTACAAAATAGCAAAACAATGCAATAATAATATAGACACCTATAGGAATGCAATCAAGAAAATCTTATAGCTACCTGCTAAAATGTTAATGGCTGCCTTCAGAAGAGAGCTCCATAAGAGCTTTCCTCAGAAGAGCCTAAGAAGAACCGCAGGAAAAGAGAAGCGAGCTCCATTCTATCAGTTCTCATTTTTATTAGGCCTCATGGGGGATGTTGGATTGGTTACTGGGTGTGATCTGTTGAACACCTATTAGCTGAGGCATTCCCCTAGCTTGAGATAGGTCATTCAAACTCCAGTTAATTGAAACATAAAATGTAGGAGTTTTGAAGTTGTTGGGGAAGTCAAGCAGGGGTCATCTAATCAAGGTGTCAGCAAAGATCAGCATGGGGGTTATCACCTCACTCTGTCTGTTCTGTCATCTATGTATTTTTACAGCTCTTTCCTGACCAAACCCTGTGTTGGTATTTATTACCTATTGTCACTTCTGTGAAGTCCCTGGAATTAGAGATCCCCCTAGGGGATCTATGAGCCTGGACAGGGGTAAACAGATCACAAACATTCCTACACATGCTTTCCTGCGTTGTTTAATTATACTTAATATTAAACCTAACTGTTGGGATATGACCTATGGTGTAAGTATAACCATAGGGTACCATATGTACACCTATATATTTATACATACATACACATATATGTACATATATATATATATATATATATCTGCACACACATATATCTATAAATATCTATAAACAATCTTGGGGTGCAACACTGGCTTCCATTTAACCTCAGATTTCAAATTTCAGCTTCTGTTCCTGGTTTTGAAACCACTCCCCAGCTCTTGTCCCACCTACATTTCTAATCTGATACAAAAATGTACCCCCTATCTGCCTTTACTTCTTCCCCAAGATTGTACGTTCTTTAGAGCAGGACCCTCTTCTCCAGAGTCATTAATTGTACTTGTCTATTATGCAGGTTTCTCAATTGCAACGTCTATTTAATGTACAGCACTGCATATTATGTTGGCAGTTTATACATAAAGTTTAAGAATGGTAATAATAACTGTTCATTGAATAAAACCATAATCCTAGATTGAAAGAAACAGAAGTATTTAACTTTCTTTGAACCAATACAGAAAGGATGAATGTTATGTTCACTGAAATTACTAATCAATGTGTTAAATTTTGCTTTCTTTTAATATTTTTTTTGCCTTCAGCCGTTATTTGTCTTATTCCTTTTATCCTGGAGTGGCTTGTGAAGTATGCCTAGTTCATATCTTGGCTGCAATTGCTTTGAAAACGATTGAGTTATAATTCTGTCTTCAACTAGCAGTCTCAATTGTCTGGTTGGCACACTTACAAAAGTATTTTTTTTAAAATATAAAATGAGTTTGTTAATTGCCTTGGATATGGTTATATATTTGCTTTTGACATGCTGCTTTTTGTTTCTCTGAGCAGGTGGCTTATATATTACTGCTTTCTCATTTCTTTCCTGTGAACTCGTTAGTTTGATCTTACAGAGCAAATGTATGTGCCACCTTGTTTAGAAATGTAGCTGAATATATAGCCAAATATCTTCATTGATGTTATGAAACAAGCAGCCTATAGCATAGATCATTATAGACACTATAAAATAGAGGTATACTCTATAATTGTAATATTAATATTCTGCAGCAATACTTTAAAGGAAACTGGTACAGAGAAAAATCTCTTTTTGCTTTCTAATCACCTGATCTGGAAAAAGTATGCAGCATTATACCCCATGCCAGAGACAATTTTGATGAATCCCAACGATAGCCAATTTCTCCAGCAATGCAACAACAAAACCTGACATGGTTGACATATCTTCTACTTTAAAGCAAAGACATAAAACAATTACAGGGTTTAGTGGTGATTTCTGAGACCTTTATGTTTTTATTTAATTGTTATAATAATACTTTACATTATTAGTATATTTTAATTATTTAGTGCTAACATATCTGAATACTCAGAATGTATTTATGAGGACAAAATAATGTAATAGTGACATAAATGGTAAAAAAATGATTGCTCCATGTGTTTAGTATAAAAAAGAATGGGGGACCACGCACATCAATATGTGAATATAATACATTTAAAGAAATGTGAAATGTTTTCTTTTATAATTATTATTGTATATATGATCCAAATGTTTGCAGATTTATTTATTTTTTTAACATAATTGAACCTGTATACACAGTGCTTTTTTAAAATTGATAAAGGTAGTAAGTGTTTTTTTTTTTTTTTTTTTGTAATGACCAATCTGTCCTTGGCTGTACCTATTAACCTCCCTAGTGGTTCATTTCTTTCTGGTTTTATATGTCTCAAAGCTGTACATTGTTTTTCATGAAAATTTATTTTACAGTGTAATATATTAGTATGAGTATAATAAAGTTTAAAACACAAAACCATGAAAAAATGATAAATTGAATAAATTAAAAAATCTATATATTTAAAAAAAAATAATGTTTTTAATTTTTTTTAAAAAATACATATTTTACTTATACTAATAGATATACTGTAAAATAAATGTTCTTGAAAACAATGTACTGCTTTTACACATAAATCCAATGTATTGCATTCAATACAGTTATTTTGTATTGAATGCAATACAAATGGATTTTGAATTTCCCGCACCGCCCCGCCGACAACGTACACATGCAACGACATCACTGGGAACTCCCCGGTGACTCATCGGATGCAGAAGTCGGCCAGAAGGAGAGAGAAGAAGACGAAGATTGCTACTGTGTACTTTATTGATTAATATGTTGATTAAATAATCAACCCGCACCGCCCCGCCGACAATGTACACATGCAACGACATCACTGGGAACTCCCCGGTGACTCATCGGATGCAGAAGTCGGCCAGAAGGAGAGAGAAGAAGACGAAGATTGTGGCGATGGACGACGCAGGACGGCAAAGATTGGTATTTTATTCTAAATACTTTCTATGGAGATTAGTTAGGGATTCAATACAATATATCAGTTGTATGTGTTTAAAGGGTATATCTACTTTATCTACTTTCTATGAATTATTAGTTAGGGATTCAATACATTATATCAGTTGTATGTGTTTAAAGGGTATATCTACTGTGTACTTTATTGATTAATATGTTGATTAAATAATCAACCCGCACCGCCCCGCCGACAATGTACACATGCAACGACATCACTGGGAACTCCCCGGTGACTCATCGGATGCAGAAGTCGGCCAGAAGGAGAGAGAAGAAGACGAAGATTGCGGTGATGGACGACGCAGGACGCCGGTGGATCAGGTAAGACTGTATTTACTATTACCTCCCATAGGATTACCTACACCGAGTGTGACTCAGGGTTACCGCTTTTAGCAACTTTTTTCTACCCTCGGTCACACTCGGGGTCACCTCTAGGGAGGTTAAGTTAAAGAAGACAGACATGATATTCTAATATTCTAATTATGTTCAAATGGACTGCACTATTTAGCTATTTGTCTGGAGTTCACTTAATGACAAGGTATTTAAGTTTACATTGGATGAATAATTTAGATTAGATTTATATGCTAAACTACATGCTAAACATGCTAAACTACCAAAGATTGGTATTTTATTCTAAATACTTTCTATGGAGATATGAAATGTTGCAGGGATTAGTTAGGGATTAAATACATTATATCAGTTGTATGTGTTTAAAGGGTATATCTACTGTGTACTTTATTGATTAATATGTTGAGTAAATAATAGTATGCAATTATTTTGTATGCTAATTGGCTTTCTAATAAAATTTTAGGATGACTCAATTAGAATAATATAATAGAATATATTGGTAGGAGCAATATGTTCTTGTGCTTGAACAGCAAACAAAGTTCTGGAGCAGATAATTTAACTTTTTTTTTAAAGCTCAGCTAATTTTTCAGTTTAAATCAGCTAAATTTATGCCAGGTGCATTAGAACATACGGTGTTCAAAGTCTTTCAATTTATATTCTTCATAAAGCACCCACAAATTTAAGTAGAAAAGTATGTTACCTACAGTGTGCTGTAAGGAAAAATATGTGAGGTACTTACCCAGCCAGCGATCACGGGTCGTCCTCGGCGACCCCAGGGATCGCGGGCAATGTAGGTGAAGCCGCCACAGCAGGCAGCGTGTCTGAGGCCGCCGCTGTTCTGCTAGCAGCACGTCTCCCTGCTCTGGTGGAGGGATCTGTTCCGGCCGAACTACTGTTCAGCCAAACGGCATCCCCTGCATCCCTGCGGATGTGTGCAGTGCTGCACACGTCCTCAGCATTCCTGCAGACGTGCACAGCACAGCACGGTCCAGAGGCCCTGCTGTAAGAGGCGTGTGCTTTATTTACTATGCGTGCCTCTTGAACCCCCCGGAGGCGGGGCGGTCGGCTGCCTTACCGCGAGGCATGTTTAGTTTGAATTTCCTGCTGCCAAATCAGCCACAGGGGATTCGTTAGTCAATTATTCATCCTATCCAATAGCGCCAGGTGGCGCAATGTGATTGGGCAGTCTGCTCATTTAATGAGGCCCTGTCAATAGCACCTATGCCCGTTACAGCCTCTGTGTTACAGTGTGCATGGGTGCGTTCTTGTATTGGATTACCGTGTTAAACCTCTGTTGTCTTGTTGCCAGCTCAAACTTATTACCCACAGTGACCCGGTCTGATTACTGACCTTTGCATGGATTCTGCCTGCCCTGACTTCGGATTGTCCCTGACTATACCTTATGCTTCATCCTTTTGTACTTTACTTTATCAGACTGACCTTTTGTTTTGCCTCAGCCTGTATCTGGATTATTCAGTAAATGTTGTTAAAGGAATTCCTGGAGTTGGTTGTGGTTTTTGCGCCCAGGCCCATTACAGAATACTTGTTTTCACTGTGGAAGCAGTGGTCTCAGCTGTGCTGAAAGAAGAGGTCTAGATTTGACTAAACTGGGACACTGTCACACTTCTGTATGGTCAGAAGGTAGGGGTCCTGCTCTATTGTATGATAGAACAGGACAAGCTTTTGTATTTGGGATGTGGCTGTTCTGATTTGTAAAGACTTTACACACTTTTTGTTTTAATACATCCAGTTTTTGTAGTAGTATAATGTAGTTTGCTGATTCAAAATTAAACTATATAATATACTAAAATTTTAGGTCTGGTATAAAATATAACAGAAACCCCTAAAGTCAATGTAGTTATTCTACCTGTCTTGGTTGCACAGTTTTTCATAGGTCATATTCTGTTCAGAATCAGGAAACAGCATGAGGTATTCTGATATTAAAATCAGAAGCTTTAAAAGACTTTGAATCTTTTTGGGTTAGATTTTTTCAGAAAACATTCTGCAAAAATATTATTATTACAGTTGACATTTAAAAATCCGGATCCTTCAGTTTCCGGCATGGATTTTGGAGCGCATTTTCAAATTTACACTGTTTTCTGGAGGCACTGTTTATGTTTTGATAGTGCTGTACTCAAGAATCAGCAGTTAGGTTTTGCTTTTTCTCTATAAAATGAAGCTGTTCCTGCTGCTGAGGATACTGTTACTGTCAGTCATGAAGATGATCATCTTAACAGCCTATCTGTTATTTAGCTTTATTTCGAGGGTTTAGTTGAACTAAGATTCTGTAAAATTGTTTTATTTATGGTTGAACATTAACATTTTTTTTTGGTGACATTAAAATGTAATTTACTTTTCCTTTAGTGTCATTTCATTTAGTGTTATTTCATTTTATTATATATAGCATATATAACCTTCAAAAATCTGGATATTTCGAAAATCCAGCACACCTCAGTTCCGGAGGTTGCCGGATTTTTGAACAAGTACTGTTTTGGTAAACATTAATAATTATATAAAAATGGGACCCAAAACTTAGGCTGTATACAGTCTATACTTAGACAGTCTATACTTAGACTGTAAGACAAGACTGTATACACACGTTCAATATTTGTCATCAAAAAGGATCTTTTGCAATCCTTTCCAATGACAAAAGACTGAAAGATGCATGAATGAGCGCTGTACATACAGCGCGTTCTGCTCCATGAAGAAGAAAGGAGGGAGAATGACGAAGCGCACCCTGCTGTGCTCTTTCCCTTTCACGTGTATTGCAATTGTTTGTCATTCGGACGAATCAATGAACAATGAACGCTGTACACATGCCAGGTTCTCATGACCAGGGCACAGCATTAGAAGCCTTCCTCTGCTGTGACCATTAACCACCCCCCAAAACCCCACAATAAAAGACATAACACATTTTCTTGGTGAATAATTGGCCACAGCAGCCCCCTTTATTAAACCATTTTATTTTGAACATATAAATAACGACATTTTCATAACGCACTTCCCTTATTATCATAAATTCCAAAACCTCCTCTGTCCTCGTGCCTGCATCCGGTTTCCTTACCTTTTGACCCTCACTACCACTGACTCATGCCCTTTTGAACAATCTCCAGCCACCCGCGGCCCCCCCTTTCATGAACTATTCACCTTTTACACATATTCAGTCTTCAATGCTACCCTGTCATGAGGCCCTTCGCCCATAGGTGTCACTCCAGGCCTGCTGATACTCAAAGACCCTTGGGCACAAATTGATAACATTTAGCTAAAGTATAATTTTGCAATTTAAAGCAGAAAACTGAAAAAAGTTAAAAAATGGTTCTTTCATTTTTCATGCTACCACCCAAATACACAAGCATATTAAATTTGGGAAATAAATGTTTTTTTTTTTCTTGCAAGGGTAAAGAAGCAGCTTTATTTACCATATCACTTGGTCCCCAGTCTTTCATACATTTCGATATGGGTGGGCCTTCACTGTTTTTTTGTACAATGCAGGACAGCTGGTCCTACATTGTATTCAATGAGATTGAATAACTAAGACCAGCAGACTGAAGGGAAGGAAAAGATTGATCTTTAATTATTAATTAATTGTGCTGCATTTAGCTTTGTGAACATCTTAAGTTTAACCAGGTTTTTGGGGTAGTGTGTTATGGGTAGTCATAAAAAGATGTGGCAAGTTCACTTTGCACATCTCTTATAATTATATCAGCTTTATAAATAGTTTACAATTTATTGCTGTGCAAGATTACATTTTTTTTTAAGTAAAACTGTAAAAGTTATTCTTTCATCCACTGTGTTAGTGTCATCATTGTGCCCTACTGCTGAGCAGACTTATGTTATATCTGTTCAGCTGACAAAGGCAACAGCTTGAAAAGGTCAAATGCTGAATTATCACCTACTGAAGGAAGTGACACTTTAACTGCAAATTCTTTCAATGCGTCTGACCAATAAAGCCCTGTTCTCCCCTAAAATATCAGGTAGTGTCTGAAGAAAATGCATAAGTAATTCCTATACAAATAATATACATATAGTTAATACTATATTAAGCAGCACTGATTTACAAATTTACAGTACCTGCAAAGTTGAACACAGTATGGTGAAATGAACAGCAGATTGGCCATCAAGCAGTATTTATTAGTACTTTGCAGAATTTGGGGCATTTAGGGTCAATGGTTTGGTGTGTTGGTTTCCAGTTTGCAATTTAGGTTTTATAAACCATGGTCTTTAAAAGCACACTGATGCCATACCCATTACTACATGCATTTTCAAAAATATCTAGTGTAAGCAGGCAACTCTTATGTGCAGATGACAAGCATAGGGCTACGTACACACGTCAGATGATTCACGTCCGGTTATCGCTTCAATGCTCATATGGGACGAGAATCTGGCATGTGTACAGCGGCTGTCTGACGTCGTTCATTGATCTGTCCTAGTGGATCCACGAGTGGCTAACAACCAACAATGCTCACTCATTCTCCCCCTTCCCCTCTCCATAGAGCAGAACAGCACTGTATGTACAGCGCTCGTACATGCATCTTTTAGTCTTTCACTATCCTTTCCAACGATAAAAGTCTTACGATTGTACATACCCTAACTCTATGGGCCTAATTTTTTTAAAGGTCTCCAAGACTGGAGAGGACACACTTGCATTAGGGAACCTGGGTGACCCTAAAAACCTGGAATGGATCTGGTCCAGGATTGAAAGCATTTGCTAATAAATAGCAAATTACTTTTAAGAAATCTATTACAGGTTTTCTGGAACATCCAGGTTCACCCATGAAAGTGTATCCTCCCGAGCCTTGGAGAGCTTTAATAAATCAGGCCCGATATATCCTGAAAGGTTAAACTTTATTGATTTCAAAATAAGCCCAGATTGCTCAAAGAGACCAAAAAGGTGAACTGGCCAGTATATTGACGAATCATTAAGAAAGAGAGTATTTGTGTGCTTGACCTCTAACAACTACAATGTAAGACAATGTCACATTATGTTTTTCTTATTTTCTAATACACCAATTCTTCCAGCACTTGCTGTGGGGGAGCTTGGTGTTTGCAATGAAGCTCTGAGATGCTAAAAGAAGAATGGCTAGATACCGAACAAAGAATTGTTAGTCAGAAAATGAATGTTTAAAATTAATTTCTTGCACTGCTGCCCTCATTTTCCCTGACAACTTCTGTTCACAGCACTGCCCTAGTACTGACTATTCAGTTCTCCCTGACCTTGATTTAGACTTTATGTTAAGAGTCATCACAGTAGGGAGTTCACCAGGGGGCACCATCAATAATATGCTATTGGGCACCATTATCTGTTGTTGAAGTTCTTGGTCAATTAAAAAAACAAAAAGAACAAAAATAAATTAAATAAAATGGAGACAAAAAAGCACATTTCACAAAGAAATAACGTATCCAATTTTGGATATAAAAAGAATATTTTAGGTTACAGCCAACCAAAAAGATTGTAAATTGTAAGAACAATAAGGATAGCTACTGGATTTAAAAGAATATATCTATAAATGCCATTAGAGCATTGTGCTTCAGAATCCAATGTATTTCCAGCCATGTAACACTGATGGCTTATCTTCAGAGCCTGGAACTGACAAACCGTAACTCAGCAATCTAAACAAAACAAAAAGAAAGGACAGCATAATGATACAGTAGTAAATGTTTACGTTACGACAACAAAGACAGGAAAGACACAGTAAGCCTAGAGTAAAAAATGTTGCTGTCCAGATACAGAAACAGGATCAGCAGAATTTTACACATGGTGAATTTCTACTATAAAACTATTTTAGCATCATGTCTGGTATATTACAAAAAAGTACTTGAACAAGCAGTGCAAGTGCAAGATATAATCTGCTAACTCATGCAATGGGCAACCTTCTTTTTTTTACCAGTTTAGATATAATAGTAAATATATGCTTAAAAAATGGAAACTCCATTTACTTTAAATACTGCATGTTAGTAGGTTAAAAATATTGAAGACCATTTGTGGGTTATCAATAAATATAATCCCAAAAGTTAGGCTAGGGGAGGTAAACATTTAGACACTAATATTGGCTCTATTACATACTAGTTTATCATGATCAACCATAAGGACAAGATAGATCTTTATATCAAAATTATAACATAAAAAGTGTTTGCAACCTGTAGTCCCCTGGATGATCTGTAGTAGGGCAAACATTCTTACAAGGCATGATTGCACTGTAAAAAAAAAAAAAAGGAAGACGATCTGTCCTAGTCCAAAAGGCAAATGAATAACATGATTGATCAACATTCCAGGGTTTTACCTATTAATAAAAGAGTTTAAATTCATATAACCATTAAATTGGAACATTTTAGAAAGGAATCAATAGATGGAGCAATCCATTCCATCTGCTAGACTGGAATACATTTAAATGTTGGTTCTTATGGTAGAGATCCAATTCCATGCAGTAAATAAATCTTATTTCTTCTATCCAATAGATAACTGTTGTGGTGTTTGTCAAGTCAAAACCAGTTTTTCAAGATTGAATAGGGTAAGGAATACTTTAATATTTACACTTCAGATACAACATTTTATTTGTATTTCATTTTGAAGTTTGTAGATCACGTTTTCAGTTTACATAGATAGAATGGCAACAGTACTGTTCCACAATAGAAAACAAAAACTGTTGCAACTAAAATGTGCCGCAATGAGATCCTGAACACATAATATTCTCAGCAGACCACACTAATATACAGTCCTGCATTAAATGTTGATGCTAAATAAATGCAGTTTATTATTAATAATAATAATTCTAGGAATGTCAGTTAGAAAAGTTAGAATGTTCTTGGGTAACCCTCACTACTCTTTGTAATGATAGAAAAAAACCTGCCCTGCATCCTGCCTTATGTAATATTAAATAGACATGTATTTTGGTTGAAAACTGAATGTATTTTGGTTAAATGTCTGGTCTTTCTTGTTGGAAATCAAGAGTCATAGTGGTATGGGTAACATACCATCCTTTTTATTTTAAATATATTGCACAATACATTGTCCATAGGAAACCAACCAGCAATCGTTTTTGATTAGTATTACTGCATTTACATCCTAGGGGTTTATATATAGGTTTGACAATATAGATAATAGTCACAGACTTTTTATCAACTCTGACCAGTTGTCACATGCTCAACAAATTCTTATTTTAACACAAACCACCTGCACATTTTCTCTTTTACAACACAATTTTGGTTGAGGTAGGGGCATGTATGTCAATATTCTTTGTTGATCATTCTCCGTCTGTGTTTCTGTTTTATATTTTGTAAGACAGTAGACGACTGCATAACCAATCTATTTTTTTTTAATAAGCCCTAAGTATTACCAAACTGATGAAATTCACACAAATTTGGTTTTGAAGGATGCAAGAAGTATCATTTTAAATGGATACAAGGAAGCAGATGGAATTGCTGTGCATATCACGTAATTTGTAAGATTGAAAGACACCCTGAAAGCACGGCAGTTGAAGAAAGCTTGACAGCTAATTACTGCCTGCGTGATATTAAGGATTATAGATTTTATTATTGTTTCAACCACTGCTGTGAGAACACAAATTTCTTATCTGTACAAAGTATGGAAATTGCAATTGTGCTTCTAATTATTATCCAATTATTTCTCATATTTCACATAGTAATATCAAGCACAGGAGGTACATGTCTTTGATGTTGAGACTTGAATAATCATACAGTAATAATACTTTATTCTGGCCACTCTGTCTAGTACAATTTTTAGTGCCAATCTTCTATACAAAAGACAGGGAAGAGAAAAAAGTCGACTCGATTAACAATTTACAGTTTGTAATATGGATGTAGAAATATAGGAGAGAGTGGCTGAAAGTGAATTGCAACAGTTCTTGTAATTTAATTTGCAAAATATTCTGTGCTGTTTGCAAAAAATGTGCCAAGTGTGTTGTAAAATTACTATTCGCTGGTCAATACCTAACCTGGGTGTAATGCGCCTGGGCACACAAACCACAACCAACTCCAGATATCCTTCAATCAGGCTTTATTCAATGTCATAAAGCACAACAAGGGTTAAGTCCAAACAAGCGAAAGTACAAGAGGGTAAGGCAACAATCCGACGTCAGGGCAGGCAGAATGGTCATTAACAATCCGAGGTCAGTGCAGGCAGCAGGCAGAATGGTCAGTAACAATCCGAGGTCAGGGCTGGCAGAGTTCAAGCAGAGTCAGTTTCACACCAGGTCACTATGGAGATGACAAAAGCAGATAAACTTAAACCAACACAAGGACGCACCCAAGCACACTGTGTTAACAGAGGCTTATAGCGGGCAATGGTGTACAGGACAGGCTCTCCTTAAATGGCCAGAGTGGCCAATGACCAATTCAGACTAACTGAATCCCCTGTGGCCGATTGGCCGCAGGGAATTCAAACTAACTATGTCCCGCCCAGGGGCGAGGCAGCCGAGTGCCACGCCCTCGGGGGTACAAGAGGGACGCATAGTAGCACGCGCACCTCTTCCCACAGCACCCCTAGGACGTGCACTACTTTGCACATGCAAAGGAGTGCTGAGAGCAGGAGTTTCAGTAACCACATCCGAAGGGATGCAAGGGATGCCGCCTGGCTGAACAGTAGTTTGGCCAGGACGGATCCCTCCGCCTGCAGAGAGAGACAAGCTGCGAGCAGAGCAGCAGCCTCGGCCATGCTGCCTGCTACAGCGGCCTCTCCCTCTGTGCCTGGGATCCCCAGGGACACCGCGGGCTCGCAGGACGGGTAAGTTCCTTACACTGGGATTCCTGCAGTATTATTAATAGTGTTAACCACCCGATTATAGTTCAAAGGCCATATAGTTGTAGAAGGGATGGTGAGGCATTCTGATTACACTTACACTTACACTAGAAAGCCACCTAAAATTTAAAATTTTTTTGCAAGTTAACTGTAAAGATATAGAACTCTGAATACATGTATTGTGGATGTACAGGTGGATTTGTGTAAACTCTCTAGTCTGTGCTCCTCCTTCCCCATCTTATTGGGGTGGAAGTGACCTGATAAGAAGAAAGTTGTGGCTGTTATGCTTTTATGGGCCATGAGAAAAAAAACAGCTGGTAATATACACTATATACTATAATATCAAATTACACAATATAGTATCAAAATATTAGGTGCATGTTGTTTTAAATTATTTTGTAACAAGGAGGTTTGACCAAAATGAATCAAGATCATTATAAAATTATTACCTACAGATGTCATAAAGCTGAGTGCTGACGCTGACATTTTCTGGAAGAGGTAAAGAAATGCCAGTTTTCTCTCTGCCTAACTCTTCCTAGTTAGAGGATAAAAAATGGACACTTCCTGGGGTAATCTGAATTGTGTGATTCTACTGTTGGAACAGTTGCTGTTATGCGCCATTGTACACATCCAATAAAGATAAGTGCTACCTTTTAATTAAGCAGCTCCGGAGTTTTTTGTGTCATTCTTTATCCCTTCCTGACACTTGTAGTCCTTCAAATACTTCTACCTTGTTATATTAGTGCACTATGGGTTACAAAAAATTGTCCCAATTAATTCACTAATGTTTGCCAGCTGTGATGAACAATGAACACTGTGGATTCAATTTATACCCAATGTAAGCTCAAACCTGGACCTCTTCCCTTAGGACCATCATTGCATTGAATATGCAATGCTTTGAAAATAAAGGTAAAACAGTGCATGCTGAATTGATAGAACACATGGTTTAATCTCTTATATTTACAGAAATGTTGTTTTTTTCGCTAAATCTGAAGCTAATTTTTGGTAATAGGATAAGTTAAACAGTAAACAGTCCTTTTTAAAATCATTTTAGCACTTTAGTTTTTTTCAAAAGCATGCAGTCTATGCCTGGCTACGATCTGCCAAGATATGATTCATAGTTTATAGACCCATGCAACGAAATCACGAGTTTCACCATTTAAATAACACAAAATTACTGGGTTAATATAAAAGTAGCCACTTCAGAATTCAGCAAAAGTATTCTTATCCTATGTAATAATAATATTGGTGTTTTTTTTTCTTTAAGAACCACAATTAGGCACTGTAGAATGCCTAATAAAGTAAGCCAGTGACAATGAAATGTTAGTTTGAAAAAAAAATGTCACAAACTCTTTTTGTTCAAACGTTTACAATTTCTACTGCCTAATACCATAGTAATAAGTAGAGGATCACATACAGTAAGAAACTTTTCAAATTCTTCTTTAAACTTCTACAAGTGTGCCAACAGAGTTTAACATCACAGCTATATAGGTAATGTAGGACTTCTCATGGCCTTACCGACCACTTACAGCATTGAAGGAAGGCCCTGTTACAGGCTCTCAAACCTCTTCTGTAATGTACAAAAAAATCTTTTCCTCAACATATTTATTCATTCCTTACTTTATAAAAGTAGGAAAGGAATTGCAGCACCATGCTGTGGGACTATTTGTAAAAAAAAAGGAAAACATTATTTAGCTCCTCAACCTCTGACTTTCGTACTTTTCAAATGGACTCTGCAGGACGTTTTTGTAGAGTGTAAAAAATCAGTCCTAAAAATCTAAAATTTTAGAGGCGAAAAAAGACTACAATTACATTTTTAATGTTTTCAAAACCCCAGGGAAAAAAATTCTTGAATAATAACATTCCCTTTTTTCCTGTATTTATGGTAAAGGAAGTTTGAAAGAGTGGCCAATGATGAAAAAACTCATTCAAACAGTAATTTTATTATTTAAATTAATTAATTAAAAATATAAATCAACTATTATTAACATAAACAAAAACATATTCTCCTAGGCTACTTACACATATCAGATAAAAGTAGTTGGAAACGATTTATAAACGACTGATAGTTTGCTAACAAGAAAAAAAAAAGTATTTTGATTTTAAAATATACATAAATAAATAAATATCAATTTACCCTATCTTATGAGTCTATGGATGATTTTCATTTTGAACAGTCTTTGTAGGACCTATGTCCTAAAGACCAGTAGCTGTCAATCAGCAGCCCCTATTAACTGTGTAATTCCGTGCATATTGCTGCAAAGTCTATCAATTCTCTGTAGCAAGTTTTCTTTTGTTTGTGACAAGTTGGAAAAAATGTTTCCAGTGTCATGCCTACAAGATACCACAATGCAGGGAACACTAGTAGAATAAACCTGGAGAGGAGCTGGAGAAGAAAATAAAATTGAAGCAAGCTATGGCTTTACGCAGCCATCAAGAGGATCAGTTTGATGCCTCTGGCTTCAGCATTGCTGCAAAAATGAAAAAAATTACTGCAGAGCAGAAATGTGCAGTGGAACTAATTGGCTATGATGTGGTTCAACCCACACTACCCAACATACCCAGTACGGTAGTGACTTTGGTTTTAGCAATGAAAACCTGCAGCACACTAATTTAAAGTTGCCAACTTTTACAACTTGTTATTGTACAGTTGTTATCTATTTAAAGTTGCACTTTTATAAACCAACTGTATGTGTACATTCCTCTGTGTAATAATTGTATTGGGATGCCTACCTTCATGTATTCATCTTTCAAACATTCAATAATCGCTGCAGATGTCTCGGGGATTATATGACCCATTGCTTGTGGTGAGATACCAGTACAGAACTCCATGTTTTGCAGAGATATTTCAGTTGTACAGAATCTCAAGGTGACAATCATCCTCTGTTCTGCAATTATGGACTTTCGCATACAAGTATATTTTTTATAAATTAAAGATCCTACTGCTGTAAGCAGTTTTAGAAAGCACACATCCAACATTCAAGGGTTTCTTTCTTTTTACATGAGAACACAGAAAGAACTGATTGTACAGTGTTCAGGAAGAACGTTCATTGTCAAAATGACAGTTGTTCTTTTTAACATCACTTCCTCAATTGCTAAATGATAACATATATTGTCTCTACATTACCAGGCAATAATCTTTGAATGATTATACCGTTACAGCATGTACAGAATCATGCACTATAGGGGTGTCCAAACAGAATGTTAAATAATGTTTATTCATTCATTTTCTAATTACTTTTACCGGGTGGGTGTACATAGCCTTACTCACACTTCCTTTGTGTCAGTCTTTCATGTGTATGGTATGCATGTCCATAAAGTATGCATCTGTGTAATAAAATTTAAATATTATTAACACAAAACATTGTAAATCCCTGATGGCCAATGTTGTAGCTAATCATCATGGCTGAATACATATGTGTCAGAATTGGAAAGGAAGCAGAAAACTTCAACAGTGCCAGACCAAATGTGTTTTTCTAAACAGAAATGTAGAAAACATGAAATTCTTTTTACCAGTGCTCAGACACACCAGCCGCATACACACGTGCAATTCTTGTCATTGGAAAGGATCTTTCATGATCACTTCCAACGATAAGAACCGCACAATGCATGAACGAGTGCTGTACATACAGCACCGTTCTGCTTTATGGAGAGGGGAGGGGGAGAGCGACTGAGCGGCACTCTGCTGCGCGGTCTCCCCCTTCCCTTGCATTAGGATCGCTCGTCGTTCATCGTTCGTGGATCCCCCAGGACGTATCCACAGACGATGAACGACGCGGGCTGTACTCACGCCAGATTCTCGCCCGATATCCGGCCAAAGCCGATTATCGGGCGGGAAAAATTTGACGTGTGTACGTAGCTTTATTCTTTTTTATTCTCCATTCTCCAATATGCCTAATGAACATGTCATACATCATTTACATTCTTAATATACTTATCTATGTTATTGATGCAATGAAATTGATTTACTAAAGCAGATTAGACTGCTAGAGAATGTTAAAAAATAAAATTGGGTGGTGGAAGTCTTTAACACTTCACCTTATTTACTAAGCTACAATTAAGTGAAAATTAATTTGCAAGTGAACAAATTCCCTGTGGTAACAACCTATATTGCAATAATATAATATCCATTGTTTTCAGAAAATAGTTTGTTCATAGAGCGGAAACCATAAACCAGGTTGGCAAAAATGTGTTTTAAAATTTTAAAACTGAAAATAAGAAATACACATTATCTTTTCCTTGACCCAGCACACATTTTTATTGAGGTCATAATGACAAAAAAAATGAAGCTTTGAATGTGTTATTGGCCTGCCTGCTGACTACTATTCGGACTACATGACCACACTGCTAGCACATATCTATCCCAAGTACTCAAGGCAATTAGCTTACAGAGCAGGCTAACCAACTCCAAACTTGATTTTAGCATTTAGCTGAAATGACAGTAGAAGGATTATAAAACTAAACTGCAGGGCACACTGCTCTTTTGTCTGGAGTCATTTTGTAGAAGAGGATAAGCTTTACATAATTACAAACTATAACAATAAAAAAAGAAAAATCCTTTTTAGCAACATTACTGTCACAAAAACCCTTTTAAAGCAATATATGCGCATGCTGCTAACAGTAATTGTCCTGTCAGAACTATGTATGCACATTAGATATGCATACTTTAAAACTGCTTTGTTACTTTAATAGGTGGTTCAAATTTTGGAGTATTCCTTAGCAACATTTTAATGGTGGATCTCACGCACACACATACAAAACATATGCTGCTGTCTTTAATTCCCTAAGAAGAAATTATGACATTTTTATTTTAATCTGAAGAACCTGGTATAACCACTTTTGAATCAATATGTTACATATAATAGTTTTCTGTCTGTGAAATCTAATATTATTCATATAAATTTTATTATCTGTCCTGTGACAGCCTCCTCAATATGCCAACATGACAAATCTTAGATTCATATTTACAGAAAATTCCAATATTATACTAAGCTACCTGTTTGTTGCTAGCTTTAACAGAAAAAGAAATAAATTATATCATTTTTAGTAAGACACATCTGTTTGGATTTCAATAGGCCTATATACATTTTATTTTATGTTTTAAGGCAGCTCTGGTGCTTCAAGAATATATGACTCCAAAATTGGCCAGAAATAAACCTGTGATACTTATCTGTCTCCATCCTGTTACAGGGCTCTGCCATCTTCCTCTTTCTTCTGTTTTTGATGACGATTTTATGCCATCTTGATTGGCCAGGCTGGCGTGACATAACTGCTGCCTGCTTTCATTCATTTCCAGCATGCTTTATACATTTTTCGTTAGTTTTAGGGCCAAATCACACTGGTACATGCAAATGCATCATTTGCAGCATTAACTCTAGTTGTCATTCCCTTCAAGCCTATACCAACTAACTTATTGTATACAGGTAGTCCCCGGTTTAAGGACATTCGGCATATGGACGCCTCCTAGATACAAACAAGGCTTCCCTGCTCACTGTGTGCAGAATGTAGGCTTGAAGGGGGGCATTACACATAAGAGGCAGTCATCATATAACAGAACAGAATTTCACATAGGTTGAAGTTAATTTTCCATCGGTCATCAACTGAGATAGTAGGTAATTTTGGGGAACAAAGGCATGATTGCATTATAATATATGTCTCAGCCACGCTTTCACCATAGGTCGATAAGGGACAGGTGTGGCACGAGATTATTAATTTATTACTGCCTAGTGTTTATAGGAAAGGTTTAAAAGACAGACATTCATTTAATCCTGGGTACTTATTTCCTTTTAAGTCGAATATCCACTTAGTTTCTTTTTGCAATATGATTTTGTTAAAGTTTCCTCACCTAGGGTCTGGGAAGATTCTTTCCACTGCTATAATTCGCAACTCATTAGGATTAAATTTGTGGTCAATGCCTACACGATAGCTCAGTGGTGTGATCAGTTTTCCATTTTTGATATTATAAATGTGTTCATAAATTCTTCTTTGGAACAGTCCACTGTTCCAGTGAGTTTTCTCCTTATATTGACAGATTGTTGAAAGCTGTCACTTTCACTCTGTATCCATGAGCAATATGTGCATCTCCCACAAGGATATGTTCCCACCTTTAGGGTGTATATTTTTAGTGGTTCTCTTCTTTAAAATGACTCTTCACTAATTTATTCTGTAGGGAAGGTAATTTCCTAAACAAGTATTGTGGTTCAGCCGGAATTAACCCACTAATCATAGGATCAGATGTTAATATTGACCAAAATTTTTTACAGATTTTACGTAGTTCCCCATGATGATCTGAGTATCATGTAACAATTCGCAATCGATTATCCCTTTTCTTTTGTTGATGATTAGATCTATATAGGGTTTCCATTCTCGTGATTCCCTTAACTCTCTGATAAGTGCTTTTTAGTATTTTACGACTGTACCCAATAATCCATCCCATAATTCTAAGGTTGCTCGTTCAAACTCATCGTCGTCTGAGCAGTTTCTTTGTATTCTTAGATATTGCAAATAAGGTATATTTTTTATTAACTGTTTGGGATATGCACTGTCTGGCGATAGAATCATATTGCACACCGTAGGTTTCCTATATAATTTGTAATGTCACAAATTGTTGCTCAATAATTCCTACTTCTAAATCCAAATACTGTAAATTCAAAGTACTTTTCTGGTATATGAATTTAACGTTATAGCTGTTATCTCCTAATTTTTTCATAAATTCCTCAAGATGTTTTTCTGTACCAGTCCATAACATAAACACGTCATCTATGTACCTCCGCCACAATAAACTGTAGTGGAGGTACATAGATACGGCTGTCTTGCATAAAATTATTTTTCGCATCCCCCCAGGTACAGGTTGGTATATGTGGGGGCACAATTGGTCCCCAAAGCTACCCCCTGTACCTGGACGTAGATTTGCTCATCGAATGTGAAAACATTTTTCGTATGTATATGTTCAAGCAAAGATATCAGGAAGAAGTTTTCCTGAGTTAGATTAATGCTTCTTTCCATAAGGAATGACCTCACTATTTCTAAACTTTTCGTATGCGGTATACTAGAGTATAACGCTTCAATATTTATGCCCACTAGAATCGTATCAACAGGTACATTTAATCTATCAATTACTTTTAAGAGTTCAGGGGTATCTTTCAAAAAGGATGGTAGGCTGTATACAAATGGTCTTATTATTTTATCCACATATTGACTGGCATTCACAGTAATATTATCTATTCCAGAAATAATTGGTCTACCCGGGGGATTACAGGCGTCTTTGTGCACTTTAGGCAGTGCATAAAAGGTGGGTATTTTTGAATATCTAACATTCAAAGATTCAAAAAGCTTTGTATTTATAGTACCCTCTTGTAAGGCTACGGTGATCAAAGATTGATTGATTCTCTATTGAATTTATCCACTGTTACTGCAGTAATAGGTCTCTACCAGTCATGAATATTTAAGATTTATTGGCACATCTCTCTACATTGTTCCACGTTCAACACCACCACATTTCCACCCTTATCTGAAGGTTTAATAATTATAGAATGATTATTTTGCAAATTTTTCAAAGCTTGTTTTTGTTGCAAAGACAAATTTTCATTCATAATTTTTGTATTGTCAAGTTCCTCTATTTCTTTAATAATCTGTTGTGTAATATTCCTCCTTAATTTGCCCCACATCTTTTACATTTGGGAACAATTGGACATGCAGGCCCAAAGAGTTAATATTTACAGAGATGTACTTCTCCAAATAATGGATATGCCAATATTCTATAGGCATATAGAATATTGGCACATTGGAATGTTCTTTAACCCTTTCTATAAGCATTAGGTAGTAGTGGATTAATAGTCTCGTGCCACTCCTGTCCCTTATGAACCTATGGTGTAGGCATGAACCTATGGTGTAGACACTTATTATAATGCAATCATGCCTTTGTTCCCCAAAATTACCTACTATCTCAGTTGATGACCAATGGACCTCTTATATGTAATGAACTGCTGTTTGTTTTTTACTGGGTAAGTGCTGAATCCTAGAAAGGAATCATTGCCCTTCCTGTGTGTGTTTCCCTTCTCCAAGAGAAGGGGCGGCGTCCCCTTAGCTGGGCGGGACCCCCCTTCTCCACAAGGGCCGCAGACGCAAAGCGGGTAGACACATAAGGGAGAGAGTGCCGGCGGGATTTTACTTGCACGCATCAGAGGAGAAGCATAAACACGCAGTACACAGGTTGGCTTAAGCAAGTAAGACACTTGATTTTCTAACGAAGAGAAAACAGGCTGGTTTACAGTAATGACTTGCTGAACCCCATACCACCCTGCTATAATACCATTGCACCCCATCACCTGACTCCTCCTTACTAAACCCCATACAACCCTGCAAAAATACTAGTGCACCCAATCACCCTTGTTGAACCCAATACCACCCTGCAATATTACCAGTGCACCCCATTACCTGTCTCAATCTTGCTGAACCCCATATCACCCTGTAAAAATACCAGTGCACCCCATCACCCATCGCACCCTTGCTGAACCTCACACCAACCTGCAAAAATATTAGTGCCCCCCAGCAACTGCCTTACCATTGCTGAACCCCATACCACCCTGTAGAAAATACCAGTGCAACCCATCACATGTCTCACCCTTGCTGTACCCCATACCACCCTGAAAATATACCAGTGCACCCCATCACCCATCTCACCCTTGCTGAGCCCCATACTAACCTGTAAAAATACCAGTGCATCCCAGCACCTGTCTCTCCCTTGCTGTACACCATATCACTCTGTTTAAATACCAATGCACCGAATCACCTGTCTCCCCCTTGCTGAACCCCATACCACCCTGAAAAAATACCAGTGCATCCTATCACCTGTCTCCCCCTTGCTGAATCCCATACCACCATGCAAAAATACCGGTGCACCCCATCACCTGTGTCACCCTTGCTGAACCCTATAACACCCTGCAATACTACCAGTGCACCCAATCACCCTTGTAAACCCCTAACCACCCTGCAAAAATACCAGTACACCCCATCACCTGTCTCCCCCTTGCTGAACCCCATAGCACCCTGCAAAAATACCAGTGCACCAAATCACCCTTGTTGAACCCCATACCACCCTGCAATAATAGTGCACCCCATCAGCCGTCTCACCCATGCTAAACCCCATACAAACCTGCAATAATACCAGTGCACACTATCACCTGTCTCACCCTTGCTGAACCCCATACCACCGTGCAATAATACCAGTGCACCCCATTACCTGTCTCCCCCCTACTGAACCCCATACCACCCTGAAAAAGTTCCAGTGCACCCATTACCTGTCTCAATCTTGCTGAACCCCATATCACCCTACAAAAGTACCAGTGCACACCATCACCCATCTCAACCTTGCTGAACTCCATACCAACCTGCCAAAATATTGGTGCCCCCCATCACCTGTCTCACCATTGCTTAACCCCATACCACCCTGCAAAAATACCACTGCACTCCATCACCTGTCTCACCCTTGCTGTACCCCATACCATACTGCAAAAATACCAGTGCACCTCATCACCTGTCCCCCCCTTGCTGAAGCCAATACCACCCTGCAAAATTACCAGTGCAACCCATCACCTGTTTCTCCCTTGCTGAACCCCATACCACCCTGCCAGTGCACCCTATCACCTGTCCCACCCTTGCTAAACCCCATACCACTGTGCAATAATACCATTGCACCCCATTACCTGTCTCCCCCTTGATGAACCCTATACCACCCTATACCAGTGCATCCCATATACAACTATACCAGTGCATCCCATCACCCGTCTTACCCTTGCTGAACCCCATACCTCTGCAAAAACTCTAGTGCACCCCATCACCCTTGCTGAACCCCATACCAACCTGCAAAAATACCAGAGCCCCCCATCACCTGTCTCCCTCTTGCTAAGCCCCATACCTGCAAAAAAAGCAGTGCACCCCATAATCCATCTCACCTTGCTGAACCCCATACCACCCTGCAATAATACCAGTGCACCACATCACCTCTCTCTGCCTTCCTGAACCCTATAGCACTCTGCAAAAATATCAGTGCACCTGTCATCTCTCTCATCCTATACACCCATACCCCCCTGCAGTAATGGCAGTGTGATAATATTATGTCCCAACATCTCTCACCATCTTCCAGACCCCCCTTCCCTAATTATTCTCAAACGATAGCAGGGTACCACATCATGTGGCCCCACTTCCTAAATCCCCATATAACTATCAAATAATGTTAAGGCACCCCATCATCTGGCTTACCTTTCCTATACCGCCATTCTAAACTCCCATATCACCTTCATAGCATTGCTGCTCATCGGCTTTCCCCCCCTTCTTGATCCCCCTATTAGCCTACAAAATTAGCTGTGCACCCCATCACCTACCGCCATTACTGTACCTCAATATGTCCCTGCAATAACACAAGCGTACCCCAACATCTGTCTCCGCCTTTCTGAATTCCCATATTACCCTACAATATTATCAGTGTACCCCATCACCTGCATCTCCCTTCCTAAAACCCAAATAGTCCTGCAATCATAGAGTTGCACCCCATTCACCTGCTCCCACCTTGTACCCCCAAATTATCCAAATTATACAAGAACAGCAGCACAACATCACCTGTGACCGCCACATCACACTGCAACAAAGGAAGTGCACCCCATCACCCTCCTGTACCCTGATATCACCTCACAACAATAGGGGTGCACCCCATTACCCTCCTGTACCCCGATATCACCTCACAACAATAGGAGTGCACCCCATTACCCTCCTGTATCCCCATATTACTTCACAGCAATAGGAGTGCACCCCATGATATCTCCCTTATATCCCCCCACATAACAATCTTTGCTCCCTACAATAAGGGTATAACACTACAGAATAACCCTGGCAGTTCATTATAATTAAATCATAGACATCTCTTTCTTGCTGTGTGAAGAGACTGACAATGCATTTCCCATGTTTCGGAAGTTCACTATTCCCGGACTATAATTTGATCAGTGAAGCCCCGCCCACTTCCGGATCTCTAGTCCAGGTCTTTCTGCCGGATTGGAACCAGCCGCTGCCATCCAGGAACGCCCACATGTGATGTCAGACCTTTGCGACAAGTCACTGTCAGCCAGCCAGTCCAGGGATCTTTGGGGCCGGCTCTTTTGATTGGCTGCTTTTTACGTCACTCACCATCTGACGCTGCCTGGGTAAGTGAAGAGACCGGCGCTGTGTGAATGCAGTCCGGCCACATTGTAATGTGCTTGTGTGGAGAAGAGACACTAATAAACGTAAGAGGTCTGTGTGTAAGACTCTTATAGCTGCCTGCTCTCCCAACTCTACACTTCTTCTGCTTTTCCTCATACTTTTAGGGGGAATATCAGCATGGCATGGAGGGGAATTCCTTCTTACTAGGGCTGAAGTTATGGCGAGCACAAGTGACAGGACAACCACATAGAAATCCCTGATAAATGAGTTTATGTTAAGCTAGCAGCCTGTCATTCCTGTTGTCAGATACCTGGGAGAGTTCTAATCATTTCCTGGGCACAGAGGTCACTCAGCTGGCTGACGAGGCTTCCTCAGAGCTGATGGCAGCACTTTGGTTTCTCTCAGTTTGTGTCAACTTTGTGCTTAGTTTTAGATAAAGCAGGGATTGGGTAAGGCTCTTGTCCGTCATTAAATTAACCAGTACTTGTTTAGGGAGATATACTTTCATTTCCTGTCCCAGAGACTTAACAGGAAGTAAGAGAAGATTATTGCAAAGTGCGATTCCATTTGAGGCATCTGTCACAGAAACTTTTGTCTCAGTTAGACTGCGAGTAATCTGTCATTCTTTCTGTGGCACAGACATCTTCACCTGGTCCTTGTTTGGGAAATCTTTTATTTAGGAATGATTTAACTCTGGAATCCATTTATTCTGTTGCTGAGGTATTCTAACTAAGCTGAGCTTCATATACATTCTACAGAAGATTGCTAACCAACAGGTTAGTTTGTTTTATTGCAGAAAATATTTGGCACATCTCTTCTGCAATAAAAAGTCTACCTGAAGCATTTTTTAAAGTTTATTTACACTTTCTCCTTATATTTTTCTCCCCATTATTATCTGTCCCAATGACAATTGTTGAAAATAAATGCCAGCAAACCCAGATTTATGGTGCACAATTTTAAGCAATATCCAGATACTTTTTTCTGACACTTTGATTTCTCAACACTAAAGGATCTATTTATAAATGTTTTCACACAATCAGTATTCAGTATTTACTTTAGTTGGTGTGAGTGAATACTGTAAGAATGGCGGAATTGTGTGAAAACATTTATGAATAGACCCCTAGGATTTATCCGAGATAACATCTGTCTTTTCATATCACTCTGGAAATCTTCTTAGGAGGAGGGTTCAAGTAACACAAGGCCCCACATCTGTGTTTAACAAAAAAACATCAGACTTACGCAACTGGTGGTTCGTGGCTCTGGCCGGTGCACCCCCAGCGGGTTCAGGAGAAGCACCAGGCTGTGGCGGCGAACCGGCCGGAGCCACGGACCATGTTCCCTGTATGGATCACAGGCTGTGTCTCTGAACACAACCTGCCCACTCCCCCATCCCAGGCTTAGACTTGTGATGGGAGAGTGAGTGGGTTCTGGCATTATGATGTCACTCTGGTGGAAATTTTTTCCCCTTTTGACACACGGCTCCCTACGCATGAAATTAGTGGTCTGTGACCTCCAAAAGGTTGGTGACCACTGCTTTAAAGCTTACCTCCAGGTAAAAATGAAAATTCAGCCTCCAACCTTACCCCCAGGGTTTTGTGTCTTCGCTTTAACAGAAAGATATATTCGCCTAAATCTGTCATACAGGTCCATTGCCAGTAGTATTTCTGGACATGGGGGACAGCTGATCAGTACTGTGCTTTCAGTCCCCTCACAATGTCATATTTATTTTCATGGCTAAATTATCCTGGTTGCTGGATGTGTTGACCTGTTCTTTTATGCAGTCATGTGGACACCCACAGAGGTCCACCCTGACCTCTGTACAAGCTAGAAGAATAAAAGTAGGAGTGTCTGGACTGGAGCATTACATTAGCAAGACAGAGTAAACAGAAGTTTTTGTTTTATCCAGTGATCATTTAATAGGGGTGGGAAGTAGGTGTGGGAGGGTGGTTTGTAGTTTGCCTGAAGTTCCGGTTTAAAGGTTTGTTTTGTTGGAAGCCTGTCATGACAGAACAAGCTTGAAGATGAGGGCTGTTGTCTGACTTTTCAGATCTTCATACTTCTTCTGAGTTTGTAATTAATGATCTTCTACCTGGACTTCTTTTTGGTTTGTGACAGGTTCCCATTAGCCATGGTAGGATATAAGGTATATCATTATTTATCATTAGTCTATATTTATCATGATATTTTATCATATAATATTTTTAAAATTATTTTTCAACAACGTGTATAACTTTTAAATGTCAATTAGTGGTCTAAACCAGCGGTCGCCAACCGGTGGTCTGAAGAGGGGTCCGCAGCTGTGGTCGATGCACCCCCGAACGGGGTCAGGAGAAGGACCCCGCCGGGGGGGAGACAACGGCCAGAGCCGCGGACCACGTTACCCCTGTGCAAATCCCTGGCTCAGGGAAGTGGGCGGGCTGTGTTTCACCCATCGCAGGCGGGGTTATGGAGTTATGACGTCACTATGGGGGAGGATCCTCCCCTTTGATTGACAACAGGATCCCCACGCATGCACAGTCAATTCCTCCTAGTAAATAATGGCTATCTGGAAAGATTGCCTGCATTTTCATATACCAGAAAGCATTCAGATGTATCTTGGAGTATTATTTGCATTTTTTTTAAATCAATGTTCGTTAAAGAGATTTCGGTATGAAAAGTGTGGGTGAGCTAGTTTTCCTATTACATATTGAAAAGTTTAAAGCACATCCCAATATGTGGGAACTATTCTTCTGCAGTTGTAAAATTGTGAGCAAGTAGAATTTGTATTGCAGAAGGGATGGGTAAATCTTGCTTGGCCAATCAAGGACGAAGATTCAACACCCAGAAAAGGTCCAAAAAAAAATGGAAGTACAGCTGTTGAATATTTCCCCATGTTTTGTTTCCTTAGAGATGCTGCCAGGTATAGAAGATACCTGTTGCTCGTGTCAGAAATCTAGTGACATTGTAGCTTTATTGAATTGAGAATACGTGCTCTGCTGCAGTGAAATCCCAAGTGTTGTCCCTATAATATAAAGGGTAGATGTTTTGTAGTCCTCCAGGGAAGAAATGTGATCTGAACTGGAGAAATCCTAAACATGTCAATAGATTGCAGCAGAGACAACCTTGTCAGCTTACTGGCAGGAGTTCAGGAGCTTGCTGGATTTCTGCTGGGGCAACAGGTATTTTTCTGTACTTGCTATGTTGGGTAACTCCTCATAAGGGTCAGTAGGCGGGCTTTAAGATCTTAAAGTCTGTGTAAAGGGGTAAAGATCCTAAAGTCTGTGTTGGCTTCTGAAGAAATGATGGAGGGAAGAAGGGAGAGCAGCACCACCCGGCACTTTTCGGTAACCACAAGGCTGTTTTTGGGAGATTTTCGAAGAGTTGGCTCACAATACAGGGGCCGCCACCCACCTACAATTTCTTCCCACCCAGCTTAAAATAATGCCGGGGTTGAAAACTGTGAGAAGAGTCACAGTAAAGCTGAAAAGGAGGGGTGGTGGTTCTCAGTTATGTTGGAAAGGGGGGACAGTGATGCTGAAGGCAGCTTCCTGCTGCTGGTTTTAGTGAACTTGAGAGTGTGAATAATGTTGACAGCAGAAGAGGAGTCTAAGTGATATAAATATTGTTGAGTTGAGTTGAGAGGTGTGTGTCGGCGATTCTCAATGATAGATCTCTTGATGTAGAAGAAGGGGAGAGGGGGAGCAGGTGTTGGTGGTTCTGCAGAAGAGAGGTTTAGGCAAAAGTGATGCTGAAAAGTAGAAGCGGTGGCTTTAGTGTTACTGAAAATTTGAAGGGTCCCATTGAGGCAGGAAGGTAGAGTTAGAGTCTTATTGATGCTGGATGATAGAGGTATGGTTACAGTGAAGCTGAAAGTGGGAATGATAGTGGGAACGAAAGTATCAATAATGCTGTAGCTCTCTTTTTAGAGATTCCCAGGGTGGAGGAGTTCCCTCTAATCAGGGATGGCTTGGAAAAGGCAACATATGGAAAGGAAATGTAATCTTTTTGTTTAAATATGCAAGGAGAGTAGGTTTGGAGTGTTTTGGCTCATAAGAGGATTAAGGTGTAGTGAAGAGAAAGGTGCATGTGTCTGAAGTAGGGAGTTTTAAAGGGGGGGGGGGGGGGGGGTGTTACAAAGGTGTTCACAAATCTGGCTCATATCTGCTGTTAACTTTTAAAAATACATTTGGTAATTTGTTTTAAGAAAATATTTTTTTTTTATATTAAAAGCTTCTTTTTTCCAGCAGTGTTGTAAATATCTCATTAAGATCAAAATACCGACAATCCTTTCGTTTTGGTCACCTTTACAGGTCATGGCTCATATTTCAGTCTTCTTTCTTTTTCCTGCTGGATAAGATCCAGCTGCCTCAAGCTTAATATGACAAAAACTGAAATCCAATTTTACCACCTTTCACGCTGTCACTAACCTTTCATTTCCCCACTTCTCAGTGTTGACAACACATGCATCACGCCTGCCTCACTTGCCAAAAAAATTCAAGCATTACTACTAGCCAGAAACTTTTTGCCTGCATGGTTGTAATCCAAAACCCAAAAAACCTGAAAGTGTATGTTTCTGCTTGCTAGTTAAATCGCAATACATTTGTTTAATATTGATGATGTTTTTTTAGAAATAGAAATATTGCACACCTGTGTCTTAAGAAAGGATTCCTTTTCTGCTAAAAAAAAGGCTAACTCTACACTGACTGTTTCCCTAACGTATACCCATGTTTGAAATTCCCATTCATCCCAATTGGCCAGGCTACGTCAGAACATTTTCTTGATGTTGTGTAAAGAAAACATATCCTTTAGAGTTTGGAAAAGGATTAAAACACACATAAAGGCCTCTTCAGAATGCACGTAAAACGCTCCAAACTCCCCCCTTGACATAATTGGTTGTTTTTAGACAATTTTTTAGAATTGAGTTTACCAAGATGCAAAAAAACAAGTTTAGGAACATTTATTATTAGTGACGATGCTTCGCTATTGGTTCATCTCTAGAATGGTTAAATGAATTGACCAACAATTCTGGGACACAGTAAGATCACATCTGAATTAGGTTTCTAAATTTGTTACAGTGGACAGTGCTGCTTTTGGTGCTTTATAATTACAGTTTATTAATATTACTGAAAGATCTCTAAGAAGTAGTTTTTTAGCCTGGTGTACTATATCTGACCTTTTAAAATACTTCCAAAAATGGCAGTATTGTGGAGTGACTAGGACATGTCGGCATAGAGTGCTGAAAAGTCATTAAGACTTAGTCTACACAGACTGTTTCCCCAGCGTTTAACCTGAGGCTTTAAAAGCCTATGTTTGAAATCCCCATGCATTCCAATGGGCTAATCAATGCCAGGACGTTTCCTTCAGGCACGCTTACGAGCTTCATCCTAAACGTTGCTTGCAACGTTAAAAAAAAAATAAAATGCAGGATAAATGCGGGAAAACGCATACAAATGTGCTACAGATACAGCATACATGTCACAGCTCCTTTAGGGCTGCGGGAGCAATCAGGGGAGCGGAGCTGTCAGCATAGCACAGCTCTGCTCCCTGATTGGCTGAGGAAAGGGAAATCCTGATGATGCTTGAGCTGTCATCAGGGTTACCTATTTCTCACCCAAACAGAGCACTAGAGATGAATGGGGACAAGTCTCCCCCTTCAAATCTAGTTCTGAATGGCTGAGAAATGTAAAACCTTAGCCAATCACAGAGCACTAGAGGTGAATGGAGAACCTTGTCCTCATTTAACCCCTAGTGCCCAGGGATCCCTCATTGTCACATGGCTGTGCTCATGTCAGGATTGCAGCCCTGGGAATCATCCTGTCATTGGAATAAAAAAAAAAAAAAAAAAAAAGTTTAGTTACACAGACACACACTTAATAAAATAATTTGACATTAAAGCCTCATCCAATTTTTTACACATTTTAACCATTTCAGGAAATGAGGAAGGGCTTTTATGTGCCCCTGTGCTCATTCCCTGAAAGGGTTAAAAGTAAAGGTTTTTAAAACGCTTATGTAAAACCGCGGTAAAATGCGTCATAGGCATTTATAAAAGTTTTTTAGGGTTTTAAAGTTAAGCTTTAAAACGCTTGTAAAAGTGCATAAAAACGCATATAAACGTTTATATGCGTTTTTTAAACCGTTCATGTAGACCCAACCTAAATGGTAGGACTGGAGAGAGACAGAGGATCGAAAGTTGTGGGGTAAATGTTTATCTTCTTGCCCTGTGGTCTCTTCTGAAAAGTGGATCAGAAATTTAACTGGAATATCTTCCATAGATCATGTAAACAAATGACTACATTTTGGTGAGCACTAGTAGAAACGTGCTGCAAAAACTTCCCCAGCAAAGGTAAGTATTTAAGGCTTTGTATTACTCTGTATGTTGCTATCTTAGCACAGCAATTCATATACTTTAAGTTAACACTTAAATACAGACTCACTATAAACTTTTGAAGATATAGAAAGTATTATGACAAAAAATGTTGTATTTGCCACAGCTGTCATGTTTACTATTAGAGTGTTGCTTCTTACATAGTAAATCATATAAAACAGCTGACCTTAGTCATCTTTTAGTACTTAATAATAATCTGCAGATTGTTTTTAAAAAAAAATAATGGTGAGCTTGCCTTAGAAAATGTTGTTAAAATACCTACTGTTTTAATGTATGGTAATCTGACCCAGACATCCAAACGTGCTCTTGTATTTTTTTAGCATGTCCCACAATTTCTTGTCTGCTACAGCTAAGTGGCTGTTTCAACACCCATTACATAGACATGGTGGGAAAACCCACCATCAGAAATGCCATAATTACAATTCTCAAATGCATACATAGTTAGGTTGCTGCCAGAATGCTTCAGGAAGATAAGCAACACTGACATATAAAAAATGTAAAAGTGGTAGAATCAAATGCTGTTTAGTTCTTTAGCAAATTAATCCACATTTAATTATAAAGCAGTGAATGTGACTTTACCAATCATGGGTAGTAAATCCATTACTGTATTTAAAGACACATTAACCTTTGAGACTGCTCTAAATGTCTAAATGTGGTTGATGAATGTCAGATTCACTGCTTTAAAAATATACCCTGATGTGTCTATTAGTTTTTAGTTCTATTTAAAAATGCTACTAATGCATGTAATTCTTGCATGGACATTGCACCAACACTATAAATGTGTTTAGTTCATTCTGAATGTGGTACTTGTCTGAAATCAGGTTTGAGTAACATAGGAATAATATTTTGATTCAAATAATGTGTGTCCATCAGAAAGTAAAATATCGGAGTGGACTGATGTGGTTTATTTAAACACTACTTTAGTACATGCCCTGGGTTTAGTTACCCTGGTAATGTGGAATTACTTGTGCAGCTTCCATATATTTGTAAAATGGTATAGCTTGGTAATACGTTTGTACAAATACGCTGAAGATCTTCCCCCCACAGAAAAGTGTTTTTATTTCATGCTTGTTTTTTTTTTGCTGTTTGTATTTCTTATAAAACATTTCTCCCATATTTCGTTGCAGGTCTTCCAAGAGAGAGCAAAATCCCATTTTTCATCCTATGGATCACTGAATAAGAAAGAGATGGTTTTACCTCGTCTCACAGGAGCCCTGCGCTCCTTTTCAAATGTCACCAGACAAGATGATTACAGGGGGGACTCGACAGACTTGATGGTAAAATGTTTTATATAGGATGCAAAGTGCTAAACATTCTGAATGACTCATCTACACTAGAATGTTTTATGCATTGGCGGTAAACAGCTGTTAGAGCCAATAACTGCAGTTTGTAAATTTATAAAAGACTATGCTGTGAATTAAAGGGGAGATAAAAAAAAATCCTGCCTTTCTTTCTGCTTCTAAAGGTAATCCAGTTGATGTTACCACTGGATTTTAAAGGTCAAGAATAGACCTGTAGGAATGTTCTTTAGTTTTACACACAGATACTCCTTTGAGCAAATCCTATTGAGCCATACCTCAAGGATTCAGTACGTTATAATATATACTATATATAATATTGTATATTTATGCACAGAAAACAGTTTAAAGTGGAAGTAACTGTGCATGTGTGATATCTGCAATTTTGTTCCCTATTGATGAAAGCGCTCCTTCTGCCAATACCTGACATTCTTGGACATGCGCAGAAGGAGCAGCCAAGAGCCTCCCAGGATGCGTGACATAGGTACCCTGGAGCTGGCTCTGCACTCCCATTCATTCTTGATCGCCTAGGCGAGAATTAAGTGGCTGATGCTGTGCCCTTTTTTTATTTTTTTTTTTCATTTTAAAAAATGAGTGTTGAACTTAAAGAGATCACTAACAAAGAACATTTTTACTTTAAATAAAAGGACTGTCTACCCTTTCATGTAAAGTGAAATTTCTGAGTTTAGGTACGCTTTAATTATTTTTATGATATATATTTTTATGATATATTACACATATTTTTTTGTTTGGGAAGAAGCTGTAGATGGGTGGCGGCCCCTGACCAAACATTTCAGTAACCACCCAAAAACAGCCTGGTTGTTACTAAATAGTGCCAGGTGGTGCACCCTGCTAAAAGTGGCTGGAAAAAAAAAAACTCTGTATTAGGTAGCAAGTTAAGGGTTAAATTGTGAAGATTATGTGTTGGAAGCAGGAAGAATAGGAAACCGAAAGAACATCAGAAATATGGACAAGTGCTTAATTGTGATGGCTAAATAATTTGGGCAGGCCAACTTCAAAACCCACCGGTCTTATGGGATGTTTCCAGTATGCACAGGTTAGTTGATACCATAATTGTCCAAGGGAGGTTAGCCAGTGATTTGATGACCGAGTCATGGACCACAAAGGTCCCCAATGTGTATGATGGGCAGGGAAGGTAAGGCCTTCTGGTTTAATCCCATGTTGCTGTAGGTCAAAAATATGCTGAAAATATAATGCTGAGAAGGAGAGATAGTTGTCAGACCACAGAGTGCATCACAGCTTGTTGTGTAGAGATCTGATCGTAAGATCTATCAGAGGGCCTGTGATATGGGCTCTGCTGGCATATTAAAGGAAATTTGCTTGGAATATCGGACAAAATCCAGGAACATAAATTATGGCTCATCTCTTACAATTTTACACCTTTCCAAGCAGCAAATGTTCTAATAATTCTTCCCATCAAATATGTATGTAGCTATTATTGTTAGTGATGCTGGATCCAAAATAGTTTATCGCAGTATCTCAATTTGAGTGTACAGAAAAGTCATCTGTCCTGTACACTCAAATTGGTCATTTCATTTTGAAACAATAGTTATTTTGAAAGCTTTCACTTTCTCTTTGATTGCACATTTTGTTTCAAAACATTTAATTTTGATGCAGTTTGAAGAGAGACATTTTCTTCTAACCATACTGCATTAATTTTACAGAACAAAAGATCGAAGTTGCGTGAACAAGTTTTGGAGTCTGACCTTACTTGGAAGAAAATAACTCAATTTGTCACTGGCATTCTGGACAAGGAGCATGAAGCAATAAACGAGGGTCTAAAAGAAATATTACAGGCTGCAAAACAGATCGGTAAATTACTTTTTGTTAAAGACAAATTCTTTAAATTCATGATGTGCTGTGAATTCGGCTTGGTAATTTTTCACCTGGCTAGTCAGGATAGAGGAGAATCTCACTTGATTGTTCTGCAGCAAGTGAATTTCAATCTTCTGATCCGTGGTTCAATAATTCAGACTTAAATATTTACATAAGGGTGACTTTGGGGTTGTAATTCTCTTAGGTTGTCATTTTTATTGTAGTGCTTGTGATTTGGAGTGAAAGGTTTAGGCTATTACAGGGAAGATGGCACACATTTATTTACAGGCAGTTTAAATCATAAACACACACAGCATGGCAAAATGATTGCTTTCTATTCTTGCAGTGGGAACTGACCATGGACAAGAGGCAATTGAAAGTGGAGCCATGTTCCTCTTCAAGACCTTCTATGATAAAGAAGCTGTCGGCCACGAAGAAACCAAGGCCATCAAGCAAATGTTTGGTCCTTTCCCATCTACATGTGCTACAGCAGCGTGTAATGCCACATGTAAGATTGTGTCACTGCTGACTGATGAACAGCTTAAAAAACTTTCAAAACAACTTCGTGGGACAAGCATTGAAGATACAGTAATCTTTGGGAAAAATGTCATATTTTCTCTGGAAATGTATGAACTGGAAGAGACGGAAGAGTTGCCACTAAATGGCAGCATCGAGGCAAATATTGATATTAGTCTAGACTTCCTCAAATTTCAAAATGACCAGAAAAACCATTTTCAGGGCATTTCCGCTATTGGTACTCAACAAAAATCTGGCAGTAATGAAGAAGAAACCTCTTTACTGTATGATGAAGTGGAAAAATATGTTGTTCAGAGTTCCACTGGAGCTGCCACAGTAGAAGACTTGTGCAACACCATATTTGAAATGCTAACATCTTCAAAAAGCAATGATGAGCTTCAGAATGAGGTGTGTCAGATGTGTCTATTTTTTTTTTATATTTATTATTATATTAATAGGTTTGTGTGTGTTTGCATGCATAAAAACAGGGTAGTGACCTTAGAATGAGTTACTTACTGTGCTTCAGGGATTATTTTCTTTGGTTATGTTTTTAATGGTTTACATGTGTAAATGAATGGCATATTTTCTTTGCTTTAAGGAAATGTAAAGTTGTGACATGTTACATCTTTATTTATTATGCTTTGGTCTAAAAGCCAAACATTAGCTCATGATCTCCGTTTAGGGTCCCAACATTTGGATGGAGCATATCTAATCCACTGAAAAAAAGTATTCTATAGTTTCTCAACCTTTTATCATGGGGGAACAAATGAAAAAAAAAATTCAGGGAACCCCTGCTATAATTACTATATCTATAACTCACTGTATATTACTTTGGTGGTTAATAGAAAGAATGCCTCTTACGTTGCTTACCAGTGAGAAGAATCCCATCCTTACAGGTAACCAAAAAGGTTAGTTCATTAGTGTCTCTTAAACTGACATGAGATGCACACATTTCTAACTGCACAAGGAGCGCCCAACAACCTCTGGATCAACCCTAGGGTTCTAGGAAACCATGGTTGGGAAACCCTACCCTTGATGATGAATACCACTGCGCTACTGCATATGTTATTGTGCTTAGGCACTCCCTTGCTTTCTAGCTGTAAATCAGCAATGTGACATCAAAAGGCATTTCAGCCTTGGGATGCTAGTACTGGGTTTTTTTGGAGCAAGATTTGTTATCACTATGTTTGCTTACTGTCCTTCATGACACTAGAGTTTAAAACTAAATCTCTACTAACATGGCCACTTACAGAGACATAGGCACAGAACAAGGCATAGTAAGTCAATAATGGGGGGGAAAAAAAATCAGCTGCGTGTAGACCACAATTAACACTGGTGACTACACTGCCTTTTTTTAGGCTCAGAGCACAGTTCAATTGTTGCTTTTATTAAAGAAAATGAGTATATTATGTAAATACAGAAACTTATGCTGTCATAAAACTTGTGTACATGCAATGTATAATCAAGGAATGTTAAGGTATATAGTCGTTTTCTGTGCCTGCATGTAACAGTTTAACTAGCTGGAAACCTAGACAGTTTATAATAAGTTTATTCATGCTTGGTTCTTGTTTTAAAGAAGGAAGTGCCAGTAAAACAGTTTTGTGTGATACCTCTACTATATAATCACTTTTTTTTTTTGACTGGTTGCAGCGAATAACATACGTAAGTGGTTGAACAGTACAGCTATTTGCTGACATTTGTCATGGATGAGTTCCCTGGGGTGTTATTATTTGTAAGTGTAGTGCATATTTTTACATATATGCCTTCTGCAGTTCGCAGTTCAATGTCAGTTTACTGCAAGATAAGATATATTATGCTACACAAATGAAATGCAAATGTTCTTTTGCTTATGCTTCTGCCAGACTCCCTAAAAAATTCCCTTCTTGAAAATGTCAAGATTTACAGAACATTAGGCTTTTTAAATGACATACAAACACATTTTTGTAGCACAAATCACAATTTCTGACTGAGTGAATTTGGGATTTGTGACTTACTGCTTCTTTTATAAACAATCTTGTATAGAATGTGAGCAATATTATGTGACTGTTATTATTTCTGTGTAACAAACCTAAAAGGCATCATTTGCATATTTTCTGAAAGCAATACTTGTAGGCATTTACCAGCCCTGTGTAATCTAGTAAAACTAAACATGTATGTTTTGTAGTAAAAGTAAAGGTGGCTATGCACACCCAGACATTTTCAATCAATGAGCCCAGTTTATGAATTTTGACCATTAGGTGAAAGCAGCACATGTACAGTTTCCCAAGTAGAGATAATTGGCACTTACTATTGTCACACGCACCTGTGATTCCTGTTTCTGGAGAAAAGAGAACAAGTCCTAGTATATACTATTTTACTACTATGTTTTATAGACCCGTGTTCTCCCCAAATTTTTTTTTTCAGCCAACTAGGGGGAGGCTGTACCTGGGTGATCAAAAAGTGTGTGGGGCAAGACACTGCAATTTTACTGCTTGTATTATTTCCCAACTGTCCAACGTGTGTATTTTGATCCAACTTCCAAGTGTACTATGTTTTTTTAAGAGTGTAAGTAGTACATACAGTCCTGTGTAGTAATATAAAAATGTAATGAATGTAGTGTAACAAGAAGTTAGGCTTAATTTACATTAGCAGTAAATTAAAAAAAACAAAAACAAAAAAAAAAAAACGTGGCATTTCATGCTCCAGAGTAACTGCTGGCAACTGCTCAGCACCAGGGATTAAAAAAAAAAAAAAAAAGTAAATCCTGGGCTTTTTCAGGTCTAGTAGATTTTCAAACAGCAGTGTTTCCTGGTTTGAGTAAATGTAAATAAACCTTACTGACAGTGTAAATTCGGACTGAATTCAGATGTACCACTGATGCTATAATCAGTTAAGAAGAAAAAAATTCTAGAAAAAAAAAGGAAAACACTTTTTTTCACTTGATGCATTCATAAACTGAGCCAGTAAGCCCCATGCTGGCCCGGCTTCCTTCTTCTTTCCTATGCTCAATGTTCCATCCTTCGCTGCCATTTTCTTTCTACCAGGTTCTTCCTGACGTCACTCAAACTTGCACTGAATTTTTTTTTTTTTTTTACATTTTCAGGAAATCTAACTACACAGGTGTATAAACTTAAAGGAAGTGCATAAACAAAAAAAAAAAACATTTTCTCATATTTATTATTCTATATAAAAGAGATAGTCAACCTTTTACAAATAATATGATGCTTGCTTTAAGAGCATGCATACAAAACTGCCTGTATAAATTTATCCGGAGTGTGTGTGCACAATGAATGACGTCATTGGCAGCACAGTGTGGTAGCTGTGTGTGTAAAGGCTGCTTGTTATATTCTGCAGCCTAACAACTCGCTGTGTTTAAATCTTTATATCGCCTAAACCGTAATCATAATGATCTGAAATTTTCAGGGTGCATAGGGGACCCTCATAGCTACTTTTTTTTTTTTTTTTTTTACATACATGCATTTTTTTAAAAAAAAACAACACGCAATGTATTCATGTTCATTTTATTGGAATTTTTTTTTTTTGCAAAAATGTTTAGAATGCCAGCAGTGAGGCTGCATTTGGGTCCTAGGTTCATATGCCAAATTGAAAAAAACTGTCTGTACTCATTACTACTCAGGAAAATGCAAATACTTTGGTTTATGTTTGGATTGGTTTATATACAATTGTCAATCTTCACTAACTAGTTATGCATGCACAGACCATCAACATCAGCAGATGAGAAATTTACCTAAGCCATTTACTAAGCATGCTGATGTGTTATGATTGTGAAGCCTATTAATATATGGCTCTGTGGGAACATTTCTCAGCTGGGATGGTGCTAAGGGCCGAATATGTACCCCTGTAATTATTCTCTATGGTGATGGGGTGGATTTTTAGTAGCCCCATAATAAAGGGGTCCTCCAGATTCTAAATAAAATAAGCTTCCCACTTGCAGACCCCCACAATACAGCGTTGGCTGCCACCGCATGGTGACAGCTGATCTAAAATTTGGCTTTCCAAGGAAAGTAGGCAAAAAGTACATAGTCTTCTTCCATTTTGGCGTAAACCAGAACATTGGTGGTCCGCAGCTCTGGCTGGTGCGGCCCCAACCGGGGTTAGGAGAAGGACCCCCATACACATCGCAGGATCAGAAAAGTGGGCGGGTTGTCTCTGGACACTCAGACCTGCGATGGGAGAGTGGGCGGGTTCTGGCATCATGACATCACTATGGGGGAAGTTTCTTCACCTTTGAGTGACACCCAGCCCCCGCACATCACCAGCACCAGTACTCTGGAGCCGGTAAATTTAGTAGGCTGTGGGTCTGAAAAGGTTGGTGACAGCTGTTTTAGAGGACCTTCTTTGGATAAGAGAGGGGGCACAAATTATATATTTTTTTGTATCTAAAAAGGTCCCAGGTCTCAAATGCATAAAACTGCTCCTGGGCAGAGGTTGCTTCAGATAAACGAATAGCCTGGTTAAATAAATAAAAAAAAAATGAAAAAGAAGATGAAAGCCTATATTCTTCTTTTAAAATACCCAATATTCAGAAATAATTGATTTAGTTCATAAACGGTTCCCGTTTGTTCTGTTTCCCTTTTAAGGTAATGTTTTGGCACTTGGATTACAAATTCCCTTTCTGAGGGTCATATGGAGAGTGGGCCCAACCATCATCCTATGAAGACCAAAGACACTGAACACAAAGTAGGATCTGGCAAAAAGATCAGCACTATCTAGCAATATTTCCATTGCCAATTGACCACACTATAGCAGGAGAGTCTGCCACAATCTGGAAATATGCTGTGTACATGCATTTTATGGCAAAGCCATGGCTCCCAATCCCTGCTTGATGCCAAACACTCTGAAAAATGTGATATATGGCTCCCATTAAGACGCAGTATATCTTTAAAGGACTGATAGACGCAAGGCAAATTGTTACTGGCAAAGCATTTGGCAGTCCTTGATCTATGAACTGCTAAATGAAAGTAATTGTACCACTTAATGATTGACAGATTGTACTTTTTTTTTCCTTTATAAAACAGAATCTTTAGCTTTATATAAAAAGTGAGTCTGTAAGGTTTTTAACAGCATCTGCTTACTCTTATCCAAGTTTATCCCCCATTAACATTAATAGACAAACAGCAGTTTTACATGTATATAAAATGCTGCAAGATGGAGCCCCTGAGGTCTACAAGACAGTCAAAATCTATTATGATAACAGCACACAGAAGAGCAACTTCTGTGCATCATGTAAAACCTGCTGAAGCTTTAAATGGTACTGTAATAGATGCTTTACAGTATCACCAACCCGTTTTATAGGACACATGGTAATCTGCAGCCCATTTTTTTTTTTTTTAATGATATTTAGACTAAAGATGCAAACCAAAATTTTATACTAAACTGGCTTAATTTTGTGTGAACAAAAAAAATATTTTTTACAGAGAGCACTGCAATGTGCTTTTTATTGTTATTATATTAAAATCTCAGGTGTTAAAGCAGGTCATATCTGCATTTTTTAAAATTATTTTTTTAACAGGAAGTGGAAATCCTTAACGCCATCCTATCTCCATCTGTCCTGATAACAAACAAGTGTTTGTGTATTTTTTTAATTATTTGTATATGGAATTTCTCAGTCCATGTAAGCAGTTGTTGGAGTGGGTAATCACTGTTGGAAGCCATGTGTAGCATGTGAGAAACCGTGTGGCAACGCTGCTGCAAGCAAACACCTAAAATGAAATAATAAAAATAAAACTAACTTATTCTTTCCAATGTAATGATATGACTGTTAATTATTGCCTGCTAATGGGGCTCAAAGCAAAGAGTTAGAATGACTTTAGTCCTACAAGCATGAGAGTTTAACTGGTTTAGGGTTATGAAGACCCAAGAAAAAGAAGTATATTGCAGCTAGTTAGTCCCAAGCTGTGTTTGCTGTTAGTTTTCATTTTTCAAAATGGTCATTTTTCCAATGGCAAAATGGCCGGGTATTTTGTTCTCCCCTTCCTGAGGAGATACGTTAAAGTGGAACCGTCAATAATAATAAAAAAAAATTACAAATAGCATTACATCTGGAAAGCTGTTGATCCCTCTGCGTTCCGAGGTCGATGGCTGTCCCATTTTGCTTCTTCTTTCTTGCGTGGGATGGACACTGGGCACGGCCATCTTCTTCTGTCTTCTTCCTTCTTGTGACATCACCCATGTACAACATAGGTGAGTAACAGATTGGCTCTACAATATGTAATTTGCAACCTCATTAGATGAGTGATGTATCTAGGTATGCTTGGATATAAGTGTTAGTATATGTTAGTCTCCCTATTTTACCCTTTTTTTCCCTGTATAGTTAGTCCCCCTATTTTACCCTGGGACAAAACTGGTGGTGTTTTTTTTCAGTTTAGGGGCTTCTTATCATCCATGACTGAGTTTGTCTGCTTTTCAGTAGTAAACTGTTTACAGTAGTGGAGTTTCTCATGCTTGGCATTCAGGCATTGCAAAATATCATTGTATAATGATGTTGTTCAATAGGGCTTGGTATTTTGTAGCAACTCTTTGGCCTCATCCATTGCATGGACATATATAACTAAACATTATGTAAGGGATAATTTATTTACAGCAAAATTGTTTTGTAACATTGCTGCACTGTTCAGGCAATCGCAGCATAGCAATGGAAGAAGGGGCCTTCTGCGTTGCATTTATGTTACTTATTGGCCTGATTTATTATATGGATTTCTTTACAGTAATTTGCTTTTTGCTAGCAAATGTTTTCAATCCTGGACCAGTTCCATTGCAGCTTTGCTGGATCACCCAGCTTCACTAATGAAATGTATAGTATACATTTAGTGTATAAATGTTAACAACTCTTATCCCTGTACATGATGTGTTGTGCCTATTGGTGTTTTAATAGTAATCATAATAAAAAACAGTATTTATATAGTGCCAACATATTACACAGCAATGTCCTCCTACAGGGCTTCCTTTTCAGATTCCTTTTGATAGTCCTGTTGCTGCTGTAAAGGTTTAGGACATGTATGTAGTATCTGTGTGCTTACATCATGTTTGTGTTTGTGTGTTCGTGCAGGAAGGGGATAAATAAATGTCCTGGTTTGCTGTAAACATGTATGTATTTCCTATATGCTGCTCTGGAGGAGTCCTGTAAATGGTTACTGATAAGCATAACATTTTTGAGTCATTTGAAATCATTGGTGTGACATGGCACAGCACATAATCTGTATCAAGATTTTAGATATAGACCTTTTGGAACATGATTCTTCTGGGAGTTAGTTCTTAGACCCTCCGCTATGTAGACAAATAAAAATACCAGTGGCAAACACTAAGGAAATTAAATCAAAGAGGCATTAAATTGAACCATATAAACTATAACTAATTAAGAGGTATTAAGAAAAGATGGAATCACAGCAAATGGCTGCTCAAAACCCTGAAAGTAATGAAACAATTCCATAAAACGTGTAAGTGAAATGTAGCTTATAATTGAATGTAATTGCTTATGTGCTCCCTTTCTTTTCTGACGTGTCACGAAACAAAACCTTTTTAATTTAGACTCTTGTTTCATTGATCTCAGGAGACACTGTATAAATCATTCAGCTTCTGAAGTCTCTTCAGGAAACATTGGATTTTTAGGTCTTTTTATGTTTCATTTCATTACATAAAAGGAAAATGGAAACAGATTTAATGTATAGGTGATATAGTCAAGTTTGTTTTCTTTTCCTGTTCTGTTTTCAACATTGGTCTGAATTATAAGGGGGAAAAAGGTCTAAAGTGAAATGTGGAGCAAAAATTGTCTGGTAATATGTAGAGATTAAAAACTGCCCTGGTATCAGTGAGCTGGGATAGTATTTAAAATTATCTTGATTCAAAATTGACCTTAATACAGATAAATTAAACTGGCATAATGGAGTATTTGCAGACTACCTATTCTTTGCTACCTTTTGGTGTCCTTTGTTTGCTTGGGGCATTTAGGGGCTGGTGCTGGGGGTGACAAGGAAGTTGAGATATTTTTTTTGTAATGAGTACAGGATAAACCTTAATACAAACATTTGGTGTCTTGAAAAATATGCAGCCTATCATTTTACTGGAAACCAGTGCCATTATTAAATATGTCGGTTGATTGGACCTTCTGCTATGTAGAATTTGGTAACACAAAGATTATGTATATTATTTAGACTTTATCACACTAACATCAATAAAATTACCATGAATTAGCATTTTTTGTCATATAACGTTACCGTTCTTATTGTTTGCATGTTCAGAATTTGTGCTAACGGAATTTTAAATGCACATTTTGATATGCCACATATCTGTGTTTTGTCTTATTTTAAGCAAATATTGTTAGAGCTGTTTCTTCTAGGTAATGTCTTTGGGAGTAATTAATAGCTTTTTTTTGAGGCACCTTATTTGTTAACTACTTTAACAATGCCAAAGCCAAGGTCACTTTACCACTTAATTAAGACTGCTTGTAATGGGAGGATTATTTATTTCTTTATGCTATAATTAATTCAGTGGGCTGTACATAAGGTTAAAAGCAGGTACTTGAAAATTTAAAAGCTCACTCGACATTTGCTTTCACAAGTAAGCTCATTAATTGACAGGTTACCTATGCTGAGGGCATACACTGAGTCTGATTGCATCGCTTCAGAGAAGCAATTTCTCGGTTGTAATTTCAGTGGGATAAAGTGTTATTATTAGAGCTTATAACTCGTTTCAGTACATATTAGAAAAGCAAATTGATTTGAGTACAAACCACAAGACAGTCTTCCTCTTTATGTATCTATTGCTAATCATAGGGCTTAGATATGGCTCCCAAGAGGGGTTATTGAGAGTGTAGCTCATATAGCATGTTGTGCAATGCTCTGCTTTAACCTTTTAATTGTGGTCATGCATTTGGTATGACATGTGTTGTATGAACTCAGTGTCTTTTTTTTTTTCTTTACATATGTATTGGTATAATTATGATTGATAATAATATTTGAAGACCACTTCAGAACATTTTCTGAATCTGAGGTTTTGTTTTCATAATACATTTTACGGAGAACACTGTTTTCAGCTTTTCCAATAGAATTTCCTCTTCAGTAAATAGATCTTCCACCTGTCTACAATTTCATCCCATCTGGCTTAAAAAAAATTCCTGGGTTCAACACTGTGTACCCAGGTTTCACAAAAGTTGTTAAGATTCTATATGAACTCTCTGCTGTCTATATTGCACAAAACATGAATATGTGCAGCTTTAAAAGCATACTTTTTTAAAATCTTTGTTGTTCCTTTTATATGCTTGATACACACTGAGCAGTTGTCATCCTAATTCATGCTTTTATAGGTAAAGAGTTTTCTGCTAACATATTGCTGAGAAAACAAATCTGTCCATATTTTAAAAAAATAAGAGAAGGTGAGAAAACCTGCTCGAGTATTGGTGAATCTAATACAACCAAGCGTGTAGTTTGCTGATCTTTCAACACCTCCGTTTTCCTACAGGCTTTACCCCAAAGACCATTTTTTCCCCCATTTGTTAATGGGACCAAAGACCTCGTATGAAGCATTACTTGACATTAAACTTGTTGTATGTTCTTCACTAATATAATGTGAACAAGGTAAAACTTTGAATGATAATATTATGTGATTACACAGCAAAGCTTTCAGCACTTTGATAGTGTTGCATATTTCGTTTCTTGGATGTAAGAAAAAAAAATGTAATGTATAGAAAATATTTTGTGGGTTTAAAGAAACTAATCTAAAATGTCAACATAGCCTTTAAAAAGTGTAAAATGTTTTTTTATTATTTCATTATGGTTGGTTTTGCATGCGTGATACCTTATCCAATTTCCCTGTTGGCTTTTTGAATAATCAAACATCCCAGTAGGCATCATACTTAGATTTACATACATTGATTGAGGATATTACTCTGCATATAAATTTGCATTACTTCCCCTTGAATCATATGAAAGAATTGTGGTCGTAGTATCATTTGTCCTAGAAGTAATATTCTGCCATGATAAGTCTTGTTCTGGTCTACAGAGACAGAAATTTGTGATTTTTATTCCGTATAAAGGTAAATTTCTAAATCTTTGACAGACATGTCGGGCCACAGTGGAGCTCTCCATTCCTAACCATGTTTTAGCATATACATTGCATCCACCTTGTTTCTGACCATTCACCTACTGCTTCTTCTCCTCATCTTCTCCATATCATGACAGTACAAGTTTATATATTCTATATTAGCAGGTGCTATTTTGGGGTATTAGGTGCTTAAAATTTTTCCTGTCAGTTGTCATACTTCCTGCATCATGTCCTGATCAAGCAGTTATACACGGGACAGACTTGTAATGCTGCACATGCAAAGTTGCTGCTGACCACAGTTGGACACTGCACCACGGACACGGCTGTATCCATGAATTAATTGAATGATTACCATTAAACAGCATATTTATACAAATAACTTTAAGCAATAATTTATTCTGCATTATTTTAAGTACCCACTTAAATACTGATAATGTCTTTCCCAAAGTAATCACTTCAGTAAAACATATGATTGCTGTTTGAATGTTTTTCACTCTGAGGTTATAGAGTCAGTTTTCCATTGTTATTTGTTTTTAGCTGTTGTTCATTAAATGCACAACCAGTATTGAATACTTTTAAAGTATAAAGTCATCTTTTTTTAGTTTTAGTAAGAGTGGGCAAATGTTAAAAAGAAGTTTTTTTTCCTTCCCTGGGGGTTTTTCCAAAAGATTTTCCTTCACTTCATATCCCAGTGGGAACGATTTTCAAAATATTTGCCCCACTAGTTATCTGATACAAGTGGATAGGTGTTTTCCTGCGTTGGGTAATTTCCTAACCCACAGTGTTATGTTTCCAACAACTTCAGCATTGAATAGGTTCTTGTATAGAACTTCCAAATAATTATGAAAAAGTCCCCTTAAATTTTTTACCCTTTTGGTGTAACCTAGTTCATGTATTAAATCCTAAAAGATTCTTTTTTTAGTTCCTTCTTCTGTCCATTGTGTCTAGCAGGCTTAAAAAGCTTCTTTCTCTACCTTCTTACCTCACAAAGTTGTAGTGGACATCAACTTTTACAAAGCAAGTTTTTTCCATCCTCCTTTAAAAAGGTAAAAAAACAAATATTTAAATATGGATTTGTAACCATAAAGACTAATCCAAAAGCCATCACTAAAAAATAAAACAAATAATGCTATTATTATTCCACCTCTCCAGTACTGTGACATCCACAAGTACCCTCTCCACCTTTTATAATATTTCCTAATCTTGCTCCACATTTGTTATTTTGTTTGGTTGACTCAGGATAATGTAATTATTGGTCAAGGGAGATCATTCATATCGGTACCAATTAATGGTGAGATTGTTCATGTGCGGCAAGTAAGATGCTATTCCATAAAGAGACGTACAGAATATTTTCCGTAAATAAAGTCTTTGTGCCAGTCGATTTCTTTTATGTTCAAGTTCCACTTTAAGACATAAGTCTGTAGTTTTCAATACAATGGGAAGCATAGGTGGATTTCTACATATTTAAAGTTAGTTGTTCCCAAAATTCCTAAATCCAGGAGTTTTAAGGGATCTCAAACTCTACTTTATTCTCAGGAGTGCAGAATGAAGCCCAGTTTATTTGCCTATTCAAATGTCTTTTCTTTTTTCTAAATATCAGACTGTGTATCAGATTCTAATAGGGCAGTGTCTCTTTGTTTGCTGGTCAAGCAGGCACAAAGTATGGCATTATGGGGTGTGGTGTAACCAGGAAGTTAGCATCTTCATTGAAATTTCAGAGGACTTTTATGAAACAATGGAGGACCCTTTAGTAAAGACAGTGACACACTTTGACACACAGTAAAGGCAGTGGTGCCACACACTAATTCAAAGAGTGACCACACTTTAATTTAAGTCCACATTTGTCTTATGTATTTTGACATTTACCCTTTTTTAGACTTCTTTTTTGCCCAGTGAGAACATTTTGTGTTTTGTTAGACTGCTTTCACTATACTCCCTATCTTCAGAAAAAGCCTAAACCAAACCAAAATGTCATGAAGACATTGATCACCTGATTGTGTGATCAGACTTACTCAGAACCTAATGACTTCCTTCTGTGCTTGGTACCTAACCAAAAATTATTTGATTCCATGGTGATGATTACCCAGTCTGAAATCAGAGGAGAGGATACACTTTCTTTAGTGAAGCTGCATGATCCAGCAAACTTGAAATGGATCTGGTCCAAGATTGAAAGCATTTGCTAACAAATAGAAAATGACTAAAGAAACCCAGTCCAGGTTTGCTGGATCACCCAGCTTCACTGATTAAAGTGTATATGAAAAGACTAGGAAATTAGGAGCCTGGAAGAGATTTTTATGTAGCTGTGTAAACGTAACTGATATTTGCAAAGCTTTCTTGTTAGATAGTGTGGTGTTTTTTTTCAAGGCTTTTGTGAATGTGTTTGATGATGTTTAGCAGAAATGTACACAAATGCAATTTGTTTTTTTACCTGACTTTTCTTTATTTCTCTGTTCTATGCAAGGCATTGTATCCAGAATAATTTGCAGTCAAGTGTGAAACTGTTGTAATAATGCTAAAGGCTAACTAAGAGATTGCAAAAAAGCTCCTTTTTATACATAAAATGTCTATTTTCTGGAGTGAACAGTACAGAGGAAAGTGGGAAGAAATGTATGAACGGGGAGAACCCAATGCAAAAACTGGTGGTTCAATAAAATATTACTGCAAGCATCTGCTGAAAGCATTCCCAACTAGAATACCTTGGAGGATTGCTTTAGAATCGAATATTGACAATTTTTGTTTGGTATTGCCTTTATTTATTTATTTTTAATTCATTAATGTTTACCAAGCATGGTCTTCTTATCATTCAAACATTTGGAGAGTGGCAACCAAAATAATCTTTCTCTAAAATTTATAAAGGAATATGTTTTCCAACATCTTCAGAGTGTCTGCAATATGGTTAACTTTTTTAAAGTTAAAATTTCTATATTTCCAAAATAACTTTTAATAAAACAATGGTTGATCATTTTTATTTTGTACCATTTTTTTTCTACCCATGCTTTTTTTACCAAGCTGAAAGCTTGTGTGAAGACATACAGGAGTCAGGTTATCATGTAATAATCACAGGAATCCTTCCTTCTTATTGTATTTTTCTGCATCTTAGTATGTCCATTTCTTTAAAATTTTTCCTGCTAGAGACTGTTTTTTCCTTCACCATAATGTCTTCTTGTGTAGTTTTACTATTACTATAAAATGTCTCATGCTGCAGAGGAGACGTGCAGTCCAATTACCAGTATCATTTACAAATCTCAGTACAGTAAGATATTTTCTGAGTTTGTATTTCTCTTTGTTTAATTTATTCATTTAAATATATTAATCAGTCACACTGGTTTGTAACCAGCTTTTTATGACACGGAAAGTAAAAAAAAAAAAACAAAAAGAAACAAAAAAAAAAAACCTTACCCACTAGCCTGAATTTATCAAAATTTCTGAGAAATGGCACACATATCTACGCAAGCTAGGTTTTTATATAGCAATACCATCCTAATTTTACTGATATTATATTACTTCTATTCAAGATAAACTGAAGCTGCTTGCCCAGTTTTCTACATGTAACATGGACATTTTTTCTGGCTTGTTAGATTTACAGTTACAGTTTTCCACAGTTTAAAAGGTAAAGCATTGGACTCAGACTGATTACACCATTTGGTAAATGTCAGCAGGCCATTAGAAATAAATTTATCTTGACTTAAACTATTAAGAAATCAATTGGATTTGTTATCTTGTTACTCCCAGCTGTAGCATGTTTACCTATCTTGTTGTAGTGTCCTCCCATTACTATCTTCTTGTGAAAATATACCCCCTTATCACAGAACATAAAGAAAAACACATTTCTTGCATTATCTTCAAAGGTTTCCCTAAACCATAAAAAGGTGGTCACAATAAACACCACCATCAAAAAAAGTTAGATGGCACCAATTGACCATAATGTTTTTTGAACCTGATTTAAAGGTTCTGAAAAAGTCTGTTACCAGTTAATTGAAGTCTTTGACAGACTCGCTTTGTTTTACGATGAGCAAAAAACAGCACAACTATGGTTGCTTTACTGCCATGTTAGCAATGCTTCTTCAAAAACCAGAAGAAACTTTGTGTTCCCTTTGTTATATTGATGCTGATATTGCAACTCAAAGTGAAAAATGAGTTTTACTGCTTAAAGTTAATTAGTTTGGTATTAATTCATCATCTGTCAAGGGAAATCTATAAAGTCAAAATCAGACATTCTGAGATTATTACTCAAAAGCATTCAATGTGTTATTGCTGATGATACAGGAGTTATAATTTACCACGTAGTTTTTTTTTACCCCAATTATATTTGATATATATTCAGTGTTTTAATATTACTTTTTTTATAGGAGGAGGAGGGATTACAAGTTATATATAGACTCTCCAAAAAATGTATTCTTTGTGGTTATTGGCAGGGGTGCAAAATTC
>NC_092861.1:76899538-76955130 GCF_032062135.1 Pyxicephalus adspersus | reverse complement strand
TAATGATCCTTTTAGGAGACAAGGTACTGAACTGTATGCATCTTTCTCAATTGTCCATCTGGTAAGGCATTCATAATTGGAATGCTTTTAGATTTAGTACAGCCATGAAAGGAGCAAATAACACATCTGATTGAGTTTGTAGAGCTAAAAGTACTTTCTGTTCACCCTATAATTGGGCGAATTTATTCTATAATAGGTTATATTGGTGGTTTCTAAGTAATACTGACAAGTAATGTTCCAGTTTTACACAAATATACAGCAATGGAAGGACACATTAGGAAAGGAGTCCACCTTGGCAGCATCCCTTGCTTTCACAAATGTTGATGTATTTTCCTATTTACAATGGCTTTTGTAAAGGTTAGTTTGCCCAAATGATTATTAATTTTATTTATGATATTTTAATATTTTTAAAATGCTGTAAACAGCTGCACAGAAATTTTAATGGGTTTGGTATCATTTATTCATATACACTAGACATGAACAACTTGTTTTCCTTCTACTAATGTGGGATCTACAGTTCCAACTCCGGAAAACACCCATAAATAAATAAATATTAATATAAATAATACAATGGCTATAAAGGTGTGCACTGTGTTTTTTCATACAACATATAAATACAAATACAACAAAAGTATCATTTTCAAATTCATACCATTTAGTACTATACAAGTTTACTAGTATTACACAAAAATAAATTCTGAAGTTTAAAGTACACCTGTGACTATATGGAAGATTATAAGAGGAATGTTTAGGAGGTACCTGCTACCTAACTCTATTAGCACTGGTTTATTTTTTGGGCTAGCTATATCTGCACAGTGGACCAATGAAGGAAAAGTGGCATGGACCTTCACATGCAGAAGCAGTGTGTGACAAATTAAGTTAAATTAAAATTGTGATTAAAAAAAAGTGTCTTCCCCCACCTTACTAGACAGGGTCAGGTAAATATTACAATATTCACACTATTTGCTGCAATGTGCAAAGTTTATTAGTCCTGCACCCTTGTGGGTACAGGAAAAAATATATATGAAAGGTGTTGTAAATGAATCTGTTAAAGTGTAAAATCCTCTTTAAAAGCCCTGCCACCTTTAATGTCAACAAGGATGTATATTCATTTACCCTCTAAATCACATACTGTATATACATCGACTTGTGTATAAATCTCGGGCACAAAATGTGTCTGTCACTGCGAACATTCAAAACCGTAATCAATAGAAATGTAATAGAAAAGGAGGAAAAAAATTGCTCACTCTGTTTATCTTTTTATATGGTATTTTGTACTTTTGAGTTGTCACTAATTAAAATTTGGGGTGTTAGTTTTTTTTTTATAGAGGAAAATCAGTAAAAATAAACTTTATTATAAGAAAGTTTATTATATAAATATTATTTTTAAATGTGAGCTTCAAAAGTCCTTCTCCTTTAATCTCCAGCACGTTCAATTCCAAACAAATACTGATTGGCAATATTGAATATGTGTTGGTCTGCTTTTTGCATCCATCAGAGTCTTTGTGTGTGTAGAGCTGTTATCACATGTTTCTTGCACATAAGATGAAATGCCTGTAACATAATGATGGGATACATTGGCTTTTTGCCCCCAAAATAAGGGTCTGAAAAAATTAACACACAGCCAAACATTAGCAAGTTAGTGGCTATCCCTAGATACTTTATTCTATTTAGAGTGTATGTCTTCTTTATTCTTCCCTTTAAAGTGCTTCAATATAGGGTGCAGCTTTAAAAAAATTTTTATATTATCAATGATGAATATAAAGATAAAAAATTGTACTTAAGGGCATTTTTTTCTATTTTAATAATAGCATTAGCAATAATTATTTGAATTAGTTTTTTAAACCAGTTTGAGTACACTAGGATTAGGAACCAAAAAAAGATGTGCTTAAGCTTTTAGTTCACTGGTTCATTGAAATATAGATTTGTTTTAATCCCAACAGAAAAAAAAAATCAGACTATAGGAAACATCAAAGGAAGTATAGTATGTCAGCTCTGACCCAATGTTCATACATCCCTATATGCCCAACAAATACAGAAAAAAAAGTCACCTATGCAAGGTATAATAGGGTCAGTAATTGATTTAGTAACAAAAAATCTAATTATACTACAATTATTTACAGTGAAATAAACATATTTTACAGGTTTTTGTCAGTAAACTGTGTGTCAAACAATATTGTACACAACTTCAAATACTGGCTGCTAAGTAGCTGGGATATGCCTTGACATATGTTTCTCCTATACATCAATAGATGGAAAGATGAGTAATGAAATAAACAGGTTTCGTGGAAATAAAATTATTTCTTCAAACTAAGTGCAGACATTTTTCACTTTCAATAAATAAAAAAGTGATTATGAGTAAATCACTGTTTTGTAAAATATTTGTATATTCATAGTACAGCAAAATAAATGCGTAAAAAAAATACATTTATTCCATAGTGTGTATTTAAAGTGTTAACATTGTAATTACCACCTGAAAGGGAGCCTACCTTATAGAACCTAGCCATATCTATCTACTTACTGGCTGCACTTAGTACAAAAGGTCAGCATGAATAATTCTCTTATTTATATAAAAAAAACATGCTGGGATGTGAACGCCATTGGCCTTTTTGCACTGCATTGTAATTATTAAAAAATAAATGAACATACATTTTACCTAGCTATGAACTGTAATAGTGACACTACTGTCAATCAGCTATTCCTAGTTATCAAGGGTGAGTTTTTGTTGTGCTGGTAAAACAGTTATTGGGTCCACTGCTCTTCTACCTTTTCCTCTGCCCATAGTGGTGGACTGAGAGCATAGTGCCTGCCTTTGTCATGTCTATTGTGTAGAGTTTTTCGTAAAAAGGAAGTTAATTCTTATTCAAAAACATTTTTTTTTTTTTCCCCCAAAATAAGGGTCTGAAAAAATTAACACACAGCCAAACATTAGCAAGTTAGTGGCTATCCCTAGATACTTTATTCTATTTAGAGTGTATGTCTTCTTTATTCTTCCCTTTAAAGTGCTTCAATATAGGGTGCAGCTTTAAAAAAAAATTTATATTATCAATGATGAATATAAAGATAAAAAATTGTACTTAAGGGCATTTTTTTTCTATTTTAATAATAGCATTAGCAATAATTATTTGAATTAGTTTTTTAAACCAGTTTGAGTACACTAGGATTAGGAACCAAAAAAAGATGTGCTTAAGCTTTTAGTTCACTGGTTCATTGAAATATAGATTTGTTTTAATCCCAACAGAAAAAAAAAATCAGACTATAGGAAACATCAAAGGAAGTATAGTATGTCAGCTCTGACCCAATGTTCATACATCCCTATATGCCCAACAAATACAGAAAAAAAAGTCACCTATGCAAGGTATAATAGGGTCAGTAATTGATTTAGTAACAAAAAATCTAATTATACTACAATTATTTACAGTGAAATAAACATATTTTACAGGTTTTTGTCAGTAAACTGTGTGTCAAACAATATTGTACACAACTTCAAATACTGGCTGCTAAGTAGCTGGGATATGCCTTGACATATGTTTCTCCTATACATCAATAGATGGAAAGATGAGTAATGAAATAAACAGGTTTCGTGGAAATAAAATTATTTCTTCAAACTAAGTGCAGACATTTTTCACTTTCAATAAATAAAAAAGTGATTATGAGTAAATCACTGTTTTGTAAAATATTTGTATATTCATAGTACAGCAAAATAAATGCGTAAAAAAAATACATTTATTCCATAGTGTGTATTTAAAGTGTTAACATTGTAATTACCACCTGAAAGGGAGCCTACCTTATAGAACCTAGCCATATCTATCTACTTACTGGCTGCACTTAGTACAAAAGGTCAGCATGAATAATTCTCTTATTTATATAAAAAAAACATGCTGGGATGTGAACGCCATTGGCCTTTTTGCACTGCATTGTAATTATTAAAAAATAAATGAACATACATTTTACCTAGCTATGAACTGTAATAGTGACACTACTGTCAATCAGCTATTCCTAGTTATCAAGGGTGAGTTTTTGTTGTGCTGGTAAAACAGTTATTGGGTCCACTGCTCTTCTACCTTTTCCTCTGCCCATAGTGGTGGACTGAGAGCATAGTGCCTGCCTTTGTCATGTCTATTGTGTAGAGTTTTTCGTAAAAAGGAAGTTAATTCTTATTCAAAAACATTTTTTTTTTTTTTTTTTTGCAGTTATTTGAACTTCTTGGACCTGAGGGATTAGCAGCTATTGAAATCATCCTACAAGAGAGACAGAAAATTGTGGCAAAATCCCTAAACTGGCAAGGTAATAGGCTGCATGCTTTACAAGGTAAAACACACAGCAGAACTTGATAAGTGTTAGTGCATTATGATATTTTAGCACACAAACTCAAAACACAGTAAATATAGTACTAAAATAATACCAATATATCTGTATTTTATTTTTGAGAAAGAGGGCCATTTTGTTCCATGATTGGTTGTTGGACCCCTTTAGCTACAGTAAACTATTCTTCTATTTTAACCTGAGAATGCTTACCTATTGCTTTCTGCCACTGTTGATGACCATCTGTACACTTTTACAAAACACAATACTATCTTCCTAAAAGATTTTTTGCCTGTCTGTGTTTGTAATGTCTATGTTACAAAACCTTGGACAATGGCCACTGAGGGTTTAACTCATGTACATGTGTGATAATCACTAATTGTTTACAATTTATTAACTGGGGATGGATGACTGAGAGGGTTAATGTACAGTCATGTGAAAAAATGAGAACACCCCCAATGAAAGCCTGTGTGTTTTTTCAACATTCTGGGACATTTGGATATATCCCAATTTTACCAATACTGGCAGATTCAAGTAATATAATTAAACAATTTAAAATGAATAAAAGACTTTACAAATTCTTCTGTAATATGTAATTCCACAAAAAATGCCATTTCTGGTGAGGAAGAAATTAGGACACCGCCACATTTATTCCCTCTAAAATGGGTCAAATCACATAGAGGTATATCACATCAGGTGCACATGATTGGAATATTGTTACTTAGCATTTGAAGGATGTTTTCCCTATTTAAACCTCAGACATTTAGTTTGGTTTGCTGCTGGCTGTTGAGGTGAGAGTGAACACCATGGTGAAATCAAAAGAGCTTTCTGAGGCCTTTAGAAAGAAGACTGTAGCAACTTATAAGTCTGGTAAGGAAATTAGTTGGATCTCAATAGGATTTTAAATCGGCAATTCCACTGTCCAGAAAAAAGTCTACAAGAGGAGGACTTTCAAAAGAGCTGCCAACCTGCTCAGGTCTGGCCGGCCAAACAAGTTCACCCTGAGAGCAGACCGCAAGATCCTAAAAGAAGTCTCCAAAAACCCTTAAATGTCATCACAGGAGCTACAGCAGGCTCTTGCTACTGTTGATGTGAGATGTGCATGCCTCCACAATCAGAAAGAGACTGCACAACTTTAACTTGCATAGGAGGTGTACATGGAGAAAACCTTTGCTGAGAAACATTAATGCCAGACTGAAGTTTGCCAAAGAGAACGTAGCCAAAGACCTGGACTTCTGAAATAATGTTCTTTGAAAAATCTAAAACTCATTTATTTGGACACCAGAACAGAGGACATGTTTGGCATAAACCAAATACAGCATTCCAGGAAAAGAACCCCATACTAACTGTAAGACGTGGGGGTGCATGGTTTGGGAATTCTTTGCTGGAGCAGGACCTGGCCAACTCACCATCTGAGAATGCTTCTAACATGCATCTAACATGTATCAGAGGGTGCTTAAAGAACATGTAAGACCATCTGTAAGAAAATTAAAGCTGAAACAGGATTGGACCCTGCAACACGACAATGACCCAAAACATTAGTAAATCCATCAAGGACTCCCTGTATATACTTCCAGAGATAAATAAAAACAAGATTCAATATTGATATATGAACATTTCTTAACCACCTGGGCATTTCACCGATGTCTGGATTTTTTGTACCAAAAGTGGTACACTTTTTTTCATGACATTTTTTTTTTTAAATATTGTAGACTTGTAACTTACCGAAATATGTCCAAACAAGGGTCTAGTAGATATCCTGAATAATAAAGTTTGAAACACACAATCATGTAAAAAAAAATAATTTCATTTAATATTAAAATAAAAAACACAAAAATCAGCTTAAACAAGAATGCATAAATAAATAAAAAAAAATGAAAATGCAATAACTCTGTATACTGTATAGTACTATATTTTTCTAAAACGGGGCAGCATAGAGTCCAACGTCACATTTGGGGCAGTAGAGCCGGGTTTCCTTCCGGATTTTTTTCCCGTCCTTCTTTCTCTTGGAGCACCTCCCCTGTTCTTGGGGTTGGTGGAATGTACTCCAGGAAATGACGATCACTCAGGCGTAGTGGGTTCACCGTGTATGTAGCACGTCGTCCAAGTTGATGTTCATTTGCATCCTCTTCTGGTATTAGGTGTTTCACACATATAGCTTCACATATTTTCCATATGAATTCAGGGTGGGGTACAGGCCTGTCATTTTGTTTTTTGAATAGAATGTACTCATTCCACAGACACTATTCCACTAGATCGCAAACAATTTTTTTATAGTACTTTCTCTGTTGCTTTTTGACAGCTGGATAAAAAGTCATGACCTGGTCGGCTCTGTAAGCACCCCCCATTGTGCAGTTGTAGTCGTTGACTACCTGAGGCTTCTGAACCTCTTTCCCACTTCTTGTACTGTTTTGTACAATGGCGGTGTTGTGAACAGTGCTCCTCATGCAGACATCCTTCTTATAATGCCATCGGAGAGCCATCATCTTGCCTTTCTGCCAGGCAACTTTATCCCCAGGCTTGAGCTTTTGTGAGGTAAAATTGCCTGGCAATTCACACCGGTTAGCCCTTACATTTCCGTAGGCATCTGTTTTGTTTTGTATCAGGAACTCATAAAGCTCGGGGGACGTATAAAAATTGTCTGTAGTAAGACAATAGCCTTGGTTTAGCAAAGGCTCAATAGGAGACAGCACAGAAGATGTTGCTACTCCAAAGGAACTAAATCTCAGGTCAAATGTTGTGCCTTTGCCTGTATATATGACAGAGTTCCAGATATATCCAGATTTGGTTTCAGACAGCATAAAAGACTTGATCCCAAACTGTGCTGTCTTGGACGCCATGTACTGCACCCAGCTCACTCTCCCTTTATATGACATCAAACTTTCATCCACACTAATGTCCCTTTCTGGCACATAGCAGGTTTTGAAGTTGTTTATAATCATTTATTAAACCTCCCAAACCTCCCTGCTTGGGGGCAGGATGGGTGGTCTCTTCTAAATTATCATTGTTGGTAATATGTAAAAAATTTAATGATTAGGTTAAATCGATATTCAGGCATACTGTGCCAAAAAAGGGGGTGGCAAGCAGTTTGTTGGTGGACCAGTACCACTTCTGCAGGGGTTTCCCCACCACCCCCTGGAGAATAACAAAGCCCATAAAAAGCCAAATATCCTTTTGGGTGACAGGTTCCCACTTCCTTGTTCTGGACAAGCTTGCATGTGGAGCAGCCAGCTGTTGCGCTGCATATCTGTTTGCCTCTTCAACTATTTTGTGAATGACTTCACCATTCACAAATAGCTCCAGGTAGGCCAGGGGGTTGTTCTCATAGTGCACCTTCAGGCCCGGCGCCCCAGTAAATAGAAACCTAGGGGAGCGGAGGCTGGGCCTGACGAGTGTCAATCGTGCATCCGATGCGCACATCACTAACCTCAATAGAATCACTCTCACTCGTGGTCTCCGTCTCAGTCTGATGAGAGGTCTCCAGACACTCCATCACTATCAGTGGACTCCACAAGTGACTCCAGATCCCTCTCGCTGTCCAGGCTGAGGTCAAGACAGGAGGCAGGCAGAGAATGGTCAAAATTAGGCAAAGATCAGCAGATCAGTAAGAGCAGACACAGTGTTACACACTAGCAATCCAGGGATTAACTGGTAATTTTTAGAACTGTGCAAGTGTATTTATTTTTGTTTATTTTGTATTGGTATTGGATACAGGAGTTTGTATTCAATCCAGTACAAAATTTGAACTTCCCGTTTATTTACTTTGTTTCCATTTTATATTATTTTGTATTGAATTAGATACAGGAGTTTGTATTCAATCCAATCCAAAATATGAATTTTAATTTCCCTGAGGACGTCATCAGGGTTAGCTAAGACAACCGACCCTGGAGACGCAGATCGACGCTGGAGAACACACTTGAGGATGCCAGCGACACCAGGTAAGAGACGCTTAATTCTATTTTTAGTTTTCGTAGGTTTTTTTTCCTCCTAAGTAGGCTCGGGGCAACCGCCCAGGTGGTTAATATAAACTTGAATATTTATTGGGATGTCCTAATTTATTCACCTGACTGTGTATAATCTGGAGATTGGGTGCTGAGGGGTTAATGCTTATACAATAATCACTGGGGGGGGTTCATTCTCATACACTGAGAACAGTTTTGTGAGCTCTACTCTACAGTGTCATCTGACTTTAACACTATAAAAGATGACAGATTCAAAGTAACCTGCTAGCTGTTGTACTCTACTTTGTATTCACTTTTTCTCTGAGACCCAATATTTTTTTTTTTAATTTTTAAAGTTATATGCCTTCTGCGGTAATGTCTATATTCACCTATTAAATAAATTGTATTTTTTTGTGGTCAGAACATTAGCGCAATGTATTCTGTAAAGTATTTCTGTGGATGAAAACTGCTTTGCATTTTCATTGGAGCTAAGACAACCTGTTTCTGCCAGCCAGTGTCAACAATCAATCTGAAGCTATCGGTGCTACAGTATATCATGTCCTCTTGATTTCCCATTAGAATGCCTTTCTTCCCAATGCCGTCACTTATCTTTTGTCTTAATAAAGCTGCTGTCTTTCAGTTTTACCCTTCAGGTAGTTATTCAGTACATCATTTGCACTAATTTGATCATACATTCTTCTCCTCCTTTCTGCCATTCTTCTGGTTCTCATTTTCTCAGCATTTCAATTTCTGTTGTTTTAGTTTGTGCTTTTACTCTTGTTTTACTGTGCTTTTACTCTGCTGTCATGCTTCTTCACATTCTGAATTTTTTTTCTAAATTGTTTTGTTTAATTCAGTTTCATTCTGAGTATATTTTAGAATGCTAGTCAGGTTCTGTAAAAGATTTCTTTTCTGAATAGTTATTGTAAAATCTAATTGATACTAAAGCCAGACAAAGACTTGTACAATTACTTTATTCCGATGCTGTCTTTAATTCTGCTCTTGTACCCTTGCTTGTCCAACAACTACATTGTATATCTCTTCATTGTGGTACCTTTTGGCATTCTTTCTATTAAGCAATGTATGTGTAGGTGTGTGTGATTCTCTCATCTTTTTTCAATACACACCCCCTGATGGTGCATCATGTAGTTGGCCTGCCGTTCTTGTGGCACAGTGCCTAATCAAAGGTCATTTATTTTGACTGATCTTTCCTTGTCCGTTTTTCTGTTTCACATCAGTATTTGCTTTTGGGGATATGTTTTGAACCTCTAACTTTATTTGAACCTTGAATTACATGTTTATTAAGCTACAACTTGAGCAGTTGTAAGGAAAGAGTTTTGAATCTTAGCAATTTTCTAAATTCTACATAAATTGCACCTAAATATTTATGTAAATTATAATGATGACCATAATAAGTATGACCTGCAACATGTTACATGTCTTTTCTGAGTCATGACAAGTGCAAGTAAATTTTTTTTATTAAAAAATTGTTCAAGCATCCCACCCTACTAAATAAAATCTCCTAAGTATATTCTGTCACAAACAACCCCAGCACAGGTGTGTACTCATCTGTACTCGTTTTTTTAAATGTTACCGCAGATATTCCAGAGGTTTTGGATAGAAGGCACCCAAGAGACTTTTGTAGATGTTACAAAAGAAATGTGGGAGAGACTAGCCACTCACTTCAGCAAAGTGTTATTTAGCAAATCTTTCTGATGCAATACTAAACTTCTGCCCCTTTTCCGGGAACATTTGGAGCAAGCCTAGGAATCCCAGAGGGGGTTTCATAATAGAGGTGACAGAGTCCATCATTTTTTACCCACGGGATAAGGTAATTCTTGTGGCTAAAAATAAATCGCTTGTGATGTGGCAAGTTTTAGAGAAGCCTGGTAAAGGGAAACCAGAACAATTCAAACGCATTATTCTTACAAAGTGATAGAAGAACAGGGAATCCCAGGTGGCTATGGCAGCCCCTCAAATGGATCATGTCATCACTATGGCAGAAGTATATGTAAAAAAAGGTACAAAAAATTAAGTAAAAAGAGCACCTTATGATGGACATTGACATTCTCTGAGATAACTAATCATACCACAGTTGTTCAGCATGACATTGTGACTAATGGTGTTTAAGGTAACATAATTGAATACTTGAAGATAGGTGGAAAGCAGTCAGGAGGGAAAGAAGAGATGGGAGTACTAGCGGAATCCCGTAGTGACTAATCAATTTCAATCATTCTGATTCCTAAACTAGATGGAAGTCAGAGATTTTGCCATGATTTTAGAAAATTTGACACGTGAAAATGTGATGCATACCCTGTCTTGAGCTGACATACATATTGACAGTTTGAGATCCACCAGATATTTATTAACTTAACCTTAACCTAACATCTGCCAAAAGGTTACTAGCATATGCTAAATAATAGGATGTGGGTGTAGCCATTCACAACTTTAAGAAGTAAGCCCAGTTATGCTCACGCGTTCTTGTTCCAGCACTAGGCACCACTATCTTCTTCCCACTTTTTTTTCCTGTTGCGATTTCCACTATCTTGACTGGCCAAGCCAAAATGACATAACTCCCAAGCAGGCTCACAGGAGTTCATTCAGTCCCGGCAATCACCAGGGATGCTTGGATTGCTGGGTACCCTGGCTAGTACTGAGCTGCGCATATGCACCTCAGCATTTTTGACCATTTCATAGAGCATGATTAAACCCCAAATCATTAAATCTTAGGTAACTCAGAAGTGTCCACAATCTGTAAATGTAAAAAAAGGGAGCATTTTTAGGAATAAAGGATATTATAGAAATAAAAATGTTATTGCTAAGTTTGCCTCCTTTGCAGGACCTTTGGCCGACTTCACCAAAAATAAAGAATCTTTTGGGTTCAAATTATCCCAGTCTTTGAAAGAGAATGAGAGAAGAACTGTAGAGTGCTCTTTTGAATGAACACTGGCGGCCCTTTAGGTTTTAGCCTAACAGTGTGTGGTAATCTAATCAATTGTTTTTCAATTATTAGTCAGTTAGTACTGCTGTTATTGACAGGATTTACACGTAAAAAAAGAATCTTTATCTAAAAAATGTACTTGTAAAAAATCCATTGCCTTTGGCGATGTATGTAGTTTGGAGGTTCTCCCCCTGTTTGTGTGGGTTTTCTCCCACATTCCAAAAACATGCAGTTAGGTTAATATGCTTCCACCCAAACTAACCTTGAACTGAATTAATGACATATAATTATGGTAGGGACATTAGATTGTGAGCCCTTTTGAGAGACATCTAGTGACATGACTATGGACTTTGTAAATTGTTCCTGTGTGTTGCTTGTTTTAGATCCCCACAAAAGGATTGCCGGAGAAACAGGAAGACTAAACTATGGCTGTCAAGTTACTGTCCAGTCTGAACAAGAAAAGCAGCTCATGAAGCAGTATCGTCGAGAAGAAAAACGCAATGCCAAACGAGAGAAACGTGTAGGCGAGGAGGGAGAGTTTTCTGGGGAAGGGCTAATGGGCTTTGATCCCAAGGAACTGCGAATGCAAAGGTAATAAATGCAAAACACTGAAAAATGCTTCAGCTGTAATTGCTACATTAATGTGTCCTAATAATTTATTTTCTTAAGTTCAGCTTTTGGACATTACACAATTTTAACTTCAGGTCACGTCTTAACCAAAGTATAGAATTATTTTCTCTATGAAAACCTAATTTTCTAGGATAAGGAAGCAGTGATCTGCTTAATTAGAAACTGCTTGGTCGCTTCCACATGATTTAGAAATGCAGATTAAGGAGGTAAGCTATCTTCCTTAGGTGCTCTGTACACACCACTAGTTTAAGATTTATGAAGTCTGTACTAAATGCATTGAAACTATCTGTTTTTCCTCTTGAGATTAATGGGTGCTATTTTCTATGTTGTCATCTTGAAATATAGGGGAAAAAAAGAAAGCAAATAAGGTGTTGCAATGCTGCAGTGGAGTATAAAAAAAAAACCTCTAGCCTTGTTGGCTTTTTAAATATTGAGCCCATAAAATGTGTGATCTCTACATTGTTATGTGGCGCATAGTGTGGGGAAAGCAGCACTGTAAATAAGAACATCTGTTTCGGTTATTGAGTTGCCAATGCCTACAAATATATACCTATAATTTTTGAAATTGTTATTGAGAGTGTGTCTGTATATACACTTGCTGACCTCTTTGTCTTAAAGCAGGCAAATTGTTAAATTGACTCTGACACAGATACCAAACTTCCACCTCTTCCGTCTGTTTTATCTTGTTAGGGTCACTCTAGAGATTTTTTTCTAGGGAACACTATGCAAAAGCTTATTTATTTCTGCCTCAATAGATCTTACTATTTTTTTCCCCTCATTTTCAATCTATAAATGTACTGGAGTCAATAAAAAAATCAAATCCATGAATTTTACGTGGGCATGGATTTATTTATTTATTTTACATATGCAGTAGATCCTGACCCATTTGTATATGGTAATCTTGTCCTGTTCTGTTTCGAGCTAGTGCTTAAGACACTGCTTCACTTTATATAAGAGCTCTTCTGTCTTCCAGTTATGGTAGCATAACCATGTTTCTCCCAGTTACTGTCCTGGAAGTTTGTAATCAACAGGTTTGAATTTTTTTCCTTCCTTGCATGACTGAGGTTCTTGGAGGTATGTGTAAGGATTTCTGACTGGATGAACTGTTTCCGTTTCCTGGTCTTTTTGGGTCAGATGCTGCAGCAATCTAGGTTGATTTTGTATCAGGATTTGTTTTTGGTAATTTTTGAGGTTTTCAGTTGACATTTCCCCCTTTCTGTATCTGGTTACAAGCAGATATTTCTTAAATACTATATTTTTGGAAATGTGTACATAATTTTTGCCAGTTTAATAACTTTTCCTGGTAGACCATCATACAATATGGCTGATTATCTCTCCATGCCATGCCATTCAGATTGATGTCCCCTGCGCAAAACTTTTTTTTTTTTTCTCTTTAGTATTGGATTTTAAATACTGTTAGGAAGGGTTATACCTTGGGGACTTTCACCCTCTGAAATGCATGGGTAAACATTGTGGAAAAAAAAGTAAGAATTTAAAGTATTGTCCAGAACAGCCTTTCTTAACAGCAGAACCCTTTAAACAGCCTTCGCATCTTAGGGAATACCCTGCTTTAATTGCTACATCCACAGCTCCCTGTACAGTAATTTGGTGGTCTTTAGGAAGAAAGTCACCCTTACAAATATAAAAAAAAATCATTGGTGTCAATGTTAAACTGATTTGTAAGATCCAAATTTCTCATCGCTCAAGGAACCTGCAGCTGCCTCTGGAGGAGGAGTGAAACATCTTTCATCGGGGACACCTGCACTGGAGACATTTCCTCTCACATTAGCTTTCCTCAAACTTCCTGGTAGAGATTTTAACCTTTCCCCATTTTATTCTAAACTTTCATTTTATTGCTGAAGGGACGAGAGATGTTTCTTCTGCAATAAAACTTACCTACCTTGTTCTGTGTACACTGAGCCATGCATGTGCAGCTTATTGTAGGGTGCTAAGATACTTCAGCTGCCAGGACTGAATGAACCCCAAAATGCATGTATGGGAGTTACGTCATTACAGCCAGGGCAATTAGGATGATTGAAGATTTGACTACCGAAAGAAGACAGGGTAAAGATGATGGCACCCCTGACCGAGCAAAGGCAGGTAAGTGTGAATAAAAAATTCTGATCAGGCAGGTAAGTAAGAAAGGACATCGCCTATCCCATTTGCAATAAAGGACTTACCTGCTTGCAATTTTTTTATTTCAAATAATTTGTTCCTTAAATAATGTTTTTTTCAATATCTGGAAACCACATAGTTAATGATCACTTTACAGGACTCTATTGATAAACAGGAAGTCTTACTTTCCCTCAAACATTTCCTGATGGGAATCAATTACTGCCATTGAAACACATGGACCTGGAAGATTACCAGAAGGCAATGCTTGTTTTTTAAATAGAGCCCTTTATTTAGAAGTAGTGAAGTAATACTTGAAGTAATACTTGAAGTGAAGTAATACTAACTAGATATGTTTCATAGATTTGATACATTTGTAATAAGGGCATGATATTTTGACTTTTAAAGGAAACAAAAGAAAGAGGTTCACGGCTCCTAAGTTTTAAGTTTAAATCTTAAATATCTATTGATACCATTTCGTTTCATATATAATTATACAGTGTACATAGTATCCAAGAGGTAACCCAGTCGAGTTAGATAGTCACAGGGCTGGGATGTTTGATACTAGACATAGATGTTCTAACCAATAAAATAAAGTAACCATTTTAGTTGAAAAGTAGGCCCGACGTGTTTCGCCAGTGTAGGCTTCCTCAGGGGTTTGACTATATGGTCTATGCAGATAATATAAAGCATAATAAGAATCTGCGGTAAAGGTGCATATCGGTAATATACAGTGTCAAGCAAAGTCCTTAAGGTAATGCTGACAATATGAGAATGAACAGTGCAAATATGTGTCATACATACAATATATAGATATTGCTATACATAGTATAGGTAGTATAGTATATTGCTTATACATTATATTTCATAAGTAGACCTATGTATAGTATAAAGATAAGTGTCAACAAATATTAGTATAGTATAATGTTTATAACTAGAAATCAGGGACAGAAAAGCAGGGGTTTTCTTTGTGGCAAATCGTAATCAAATATATTGTTCACAGTAATGATTTTTCAACAACTTCATATAGATCCCAATTGTGAGGTAATGGGTCTTTCCCATTAACATCATGGGATCTCTGACCCTTTAAACTAGACAGTAAAATCTCTGAAGTTTTAGCAAGAAATATGGTTCCAATCCTGGCAGGTTTCACCAAAAGGCTTCTTTAGGGGATGTGATCAGACCGTTAGCAAAGACTATACGGTAAAATACAGAAAGATACAAAAACCTTGTCTTAGAATATCGAATCTTTTTGCAATCACACAATCATTTACATCGTTGTTTTCAGTGTGTTGATAATAATAATGATAGCTGATGTATAAGTGGTAGGGTATTAATAAATATGGTAGGTAATATGGGTATGGCAATGAAATATAGCATAGTAATTATATATGATTTGGTTTGCAAAATAGTGGTAAAATCTTGTATACTATATAAATTATATACGTCCTGATACATAAAAATTAAATTGAATTGATCTTGCTGTAGTGAATCAGACATAGAGTTGGAGTATTCAGTAGAGCTTATCTAAACCTCCCAACAGGAGTTTTCTAAAAGTTTTAAATTGACCTTTAGTTAGTAAAAAGCATTTACATCTAAATGATGGTATAATTTATTAGGAGCATGAAAGGGGTTAATATGGTAGTGATAAAACATCATGATATCTTAAGTCTGTAATTTTTATGTGAATAATTTTTGAAATTATCTTAATTATAGTTAATTTTCATATTTTGCTACAGGGAACAGGCCCTTGCAAATGCTCGAACCATGCCAATTCTCAGTAGGGACAGAGACTATGGAGAAAGATTTATATATCCACATGTTTACGACTCCTATGCTGAAGCCATTAAAACATCAGCATTTGTTGGTGGTGCAAAGGTATGTCTGCAGTAGCTATAGTTTTTGTTTTCATCGATTTCTGCTCAAAAATTCCTCTAAATTACTTTTTACCATCATTACATGAAAATCATTATTATGTCATAAAAAAAGAATTGTACAATTTACTCTAGTACTCTATTCACTTTAGTTACTCCTGCCAGAAGGTATTCGGAGAGAAAACAACAAAGTCTATGAAGAAGTTAAGATCCCTATAACTGAACCCATGCCGATTGGCTTTGAAGAGAAGCCAGTGAACATTAAAGATCTCGATGAGGTAAGTGCAAACAATCTTCATGTCTTACTTGTGTGGCTTTTCAAAAGGTTTAAATACATAAAGTGGACTGTTTGGGTGTTAAAAAAAACATTCTACAGCATTTTAAAGGTTTCACACACTAATAAATGCTTTCACTGAATCAATATGGGGGTTTACAGGCATTTCCAAACATTTATAAATGATTATAAAAGTTTTCACAATGGAGGCTTTTTTGGCATTTGTAAACAATTATACATTTTATTAAAACCAAAAGGGGACCTTTGTGGTGGTAATGGGACTGATGGTAAAGACACTTCTGTTTGCCTTTATATGCTTGTATAAATGCCCGTAAACCTGCTCAAAGCTAAAATGGGCATTTATATGCATTCAAAAATAACAGCCTTGCACTTGTGACAGAGGATTCCTTAACATTCATTCCGAAGTTCAGTGTGTGTGCAGGCAGGAGACTGAAACAGAATTGATAGCTGTGTACATATTCTAAATTTTATGGGTGAACATGGCAGAAAAAGGCAAACTCAATCCTTAAAAATGCTAATGTTATATAAAAGAAAATCTGCAACATCTTTACGAGTTATAAAATGTAAAGTTTATCCTTTACAATTATCTTTTGCCCCTAAATATATTTTAATAAAATCAAAAGTACTGAAAAAGTGGTGTAGTGTAGAAACATTCTGTACGAAAATCCACAAAACAATTTCCACAATGTCTGCAATGTTTACAAAACTAACTAGGTATTATGAAGCGGTCCCTGACGGTAGCAGTTTTTGACTGTAGCAGTGTATCTGTCCACATAGTCCTGACCCTTCATGGCCTTTAGTTTCTGGCTAGGAGTGTAAGGTCAGACTGTTGTTCACTATCTGTATATAAGTCTCTTACTGTAATGCAGGTATGCTGGAAAATGTTACAACTGGAAAAAAGATGCAGTGCAGTGTGCAAGCTTTTCATTAAAGCTTTGTTTACAATAAAGCAGTTTTTAGCTGTGAAAAAGACTGCTTTAAAATGGCAAATGGTTGGGTTAGCAGCCTAAAACATTTATTCAGCACTAACTCAGCATTAATTCAAGTGCATTTTACAAGTACCAAATAAATGGATCAAATTGATTTTTCAAACTGCTGATATAGTCAAGGTAGTGCATAAACCCAGCCTCTCTACTGTAGTAACTTAATGGTCCGTTGACAAACAAAAAAGCACCTCCAGCATCTTGAATTGGTGCTAGCTCTTGCCTCTAGGAATGCATATGGCTGTAACAGCTGTATTAATGTAAGCTGCATTTTAATGAATAATGCCTCAGTCTTCTTTTTGATCGATTTTGTTTTTTGGTTTGTGTACAAACTGTGTTCAACAGCCTAACTCATTTATAATAGCTTAAATTTCAGGAAAGGTTCTTGTATAGTCAGCTGTAGAAAATGTCTAACTGTACCCCATTTCTAGGCCTGTTTTTTGTTAGCAATTAGTACACCTAATATAAATAATAACTATAAATGATCAAAATGTTGAGTTCTTTGTATATTGCATTGAACAAATTTTGTATATACAATTTTTCAGTCCCTAGTTTTTTTATTGTGCATTTTAAGGTACTGCAACACTTCATGCTACTGTACAGGTACCTCTTCAGTGACAAAGAGGTTTTGTTACAGTATAACAATTGGTGATATTTGGGACAAACTGTGAAATACTGTTTTAGAATATTGTGTTTTGGTACCTCTTCTCCATCATCTTTTTTATAGGTTAATATTTCCTTGCTATATAGATCCTAATCCATAAAAACTATTGTTTCCATGTTTTTGCAATATTCAAATAAAAACAATTATTTGTATAAATGTCCCTATTTTGATGGGCGAGGCAAGTGTGGAAACTTTTTGTCATGTATATTCTATGGTATTTGCATTGAATTAAACATCCATTGAACACAATGGTCTATCAAACTGTATGCAATTACTTTATTTTGTTTTTTGAATACTGACTGAAAAATTAACACACTTGCCAAGCATATGGTTAGCTTTAGGCTGTATCTGTGCAATTTATCTTGGTAATACACATGGCTTTTTCCACTGCTTTGAAATGAAAAATAAACCCCTTTTTTTAAGATTTTAGTTGTGGTAATAGGTTTTCATGTCTGGGACATTTGAAATACTAAAATCTGATATATTAATTTTATGCAATGCTCAATCCATTCTTTTTTTCCCTACATTTTCAGCTATTTTAGTTTTCAGCTATGCCAGGGGTCTGCAACCTGCGGCTCTTCAGCCTCCTTGTTGTGGCTCCCTTCGGCTGCCGCGGGGAGATCTCTGATGGGGGATCCCCTTCCTCCCAAGACACTGCGTAGGAGGGGGATTCCCTATCCGGTGTTCTAATGAAAAAAATCTACCAGTGAAATAAATCTACCACGGGGCGTGTACAAATGGGTGTGTACAATGACATCGCCCTCCTTTGAACCCCAATTCCTCTGGAATGGGGAGATGTACAAAACCAAAAATGTAGGTGCAAGTGGGGGACACCTGTGACTAACACCCCCTAAAATTTAATTGTTAGGCTATCATCAGAACATAAAGAACTCTGCCCATCAAAAAAATCTACCGTTACACATTGCTGGAGGCACCTGAACCCCAATTTCTCTGGAACAGGAAGGGGGTACAGGTAAACAAAATTAGAGGTGCAAGTGGGGGACACCTGTGGCTAACACCTCCTAAAAACTCCACCCTTCAAAAAACCCCTACCCTGTTACACATTGTTGGAGGCTTCTAGCACCTAAACCCCAATTTATCTGGAAACGGGGGTACAGGTGAAAAAAATTTGAGTTGCAAGTACGGGACACCTGTGGCTAACACCTCCTAAAAAATCATAAAAACTCTGCCTATCAAAAAAATCTACCCTGTTACACATTGCTGGAAGCATCTAGCATCTGAACCCCAATTTCTCTGGAACGGGGGGGAGGCAGTACAGGTGACCAAAATAGAGGTGCAAGTGGGGGACACTTATGGCTAACACCACCTACAATTGAATCGCTAAGGCATCGTCAGAAAATAAAGAACTCTGCCCATCAAAATAATCTACCCTGTTACACATTGCTGGAGGCTTCTAGCACCTGAACCCCAATTACTCAAGATTGGGGGGTACAGGTGAACAAAATTCAAGCTGCAAATGAGGGACACCTGTGGCTAACACCCCTTAAAATTTCATCGCTAAGGCATCGTCAGAACATAAAGAACTCTGCCCATCAAAAAAATCTACCCTGTTACGTTAGAAGCCTCCAGCTTCTAATGTAACAGGATGATACGTTTATACGGGGCATAGTTCAGTGTTTAATTTATTTCAAAGTAGGCCTACACATGCACACTTGTTGTAACAGGTAAAATTAAAAAAATATTAAAACTTTTAAAAGTTTATAAACTGTGTTATGTTTTGCGGCTCCATACTATTTTTCTTTAGTGGAAGAGGAGGCAAAATGGCTCTTTTGATAGTAAAGGTTGCTGACCCCTGAGCTATGCTAAAGGTTGTTTGGTTGTGTTGCTTCAAAATTTATTAAAGAAGTCACTGTTCTCATGATTCATCTGATGACTTTGTACCAGGTGTAATGCAAAGGAAGCTGTGGAAACTTTTCTTTAGCTAAACTATACCTGAGGAAACCCGTAATTTATTAAATATTTATTTTGGCACTATATGAATAAAGTATAATAATAAAATGTATTTGTTTAAAAAGGTTTAAATATAATAGAAACAGAATTAAACATTAATTTTAAACTCTAATTATAAAAAATATATATTTTACCCAAAACCTTTAGGTTTGAAACCTTTGATTTTCAACCTTTAGTTTCTTCTAAAAAGTATTTTTGCCCTCTTAAGAAGAACAGTCAAAATGTATATTTTAATTGCATAATTTTTAGCCTCTACTGCTTAGATTGTCCATCCTTTTTTTTTTTTTTTTCATTATGAGAATGAGTTCTGTTTTCTTAATTCACTGACAAGTCTTGGCTGCATCATGGCCGGATCAATTTGCATAAGGCAAGAAAAAACAACTCTTCAATCTTAAGAATCACTATGTCTGATAAATGGCTTGAGCTTTTTACCTAAAGTGGGTGCTCGAGGTAGGATTTATTTCTTTGTTACATGCCATTTCCATTTCCTTTTAGTTACAGTACATAATTAATGACCTAAATAAAAAGTGGATTTCTTTGCTTAATGCATAGGAATTATTATAAAATCAATAAACCCCTTTCTTTCAGTAATGTTTTGTTGCTTTTATAATTTTACCAAGTAAGCAGGGCTGGGTGAAGTTAGACACATTAGTGCATAAATTACCATGTTTATTCTATCCTTTGGAAAGCTTAGCAGTTAATATCACTATGGTACTGTGGTCATAATTCTCTCTAGAACCTGCAAAATCATTCTTTATTTCTGCACTTATTATCATGTGGCATTTCTTGTGTAACAATTAGAGGAGACCAGCACTTTAACGTTAGTTTTGTATGATTTCAGAATACCTTGCGTAATAATGAACAGCCATAGTTTACATGAATGGAATGATGGAATAGTTTTTGTTAGTTGGCTCGGGTAGCATATAAAAATAACCAATTTACTGTCATACACGGCATTACCATGAGCATTAAAGCTTATCACTTTGCACGAATTGTCTGTTACTTAAAGCTGAAAGTCTTCTAGGAATTGCTTTTTGCTATTTTTCAGCAGCTGCAACAAAAGGTATTCAAGCAGAAAGTCTGTCATATTTATGGAAGCTGGTTTCAGCCTTCAATGCAAAAATAATAATCTCCTCGTCGTTTTTAGTTTCAAATATTGTTTTAGGCTAATTCACTGGTAGCTGTCTTTTCATTTTTTATTGTTTCGCATTTTCCATATATATATTTATTTATTTCCATATATTCATGTAGTGTTTGGGATCTCCATGTTGTAATTAAATAAAATTTTGTGGGATTTTGTTGGGTATATTTTTATGCCTAACTCAAATAATCCAAATTGTAAAGTCCAACCAATATATATATATATATCTTTTGATGGAATGGTGGAAAAGATAATTTCATCTTGTCTTTTTATTGTCCTTAAAACAACATTTTTACCTAAAAGGACTGATCCTGTTTTTAGTTTGACCTTGCATTCTGTTTGGTGAAAATGTTGTGATCATGGAAATGCGTGAGAGGAAATCTCTCCAAAAGAACCCCAGATAGTTGAAAAACCCAACTAGTGTTTCATTTGTTTATTCACTCTATCCTAAAATAATAATACTAATAATTATAATAATAAAAAGATTAGTCCGATTATGTACTTTAATTTATTAACCTTTTACTTTTAGTAAATTAGGATTCATTGATTTTGTTCGGTTACATAGAGATATAATTTTAGTTGGTGTCAGGTGCAGCACATTTATTTATTAGTTATTTATAACACCATTATATGTAAAGAAATGGATAGTTATCAGGTCAGTGTAAAAAGAGGAATGAGGGCCTCAAAAATATGTAAAAACAGTACTTGTGGGTAATAAGTCTTAAGCACAAGATATTCTTTGTATTCTAGATGTTGAACGTTTTAACAAAGCATTCCAGATCACACAACCCAACAGCTTTATTCACTGTTCCTTACCTAAGGAATTGGTGAAGGTATGGGAGAACATCTTAAAAGTCACAGAACACCGATCACAAAACAATACATTTAGTATTCTATTAAAAGAGTTCAATGCATTATGTGATTGGATAGGGAGAGAGGAGGGGGCATGCCAAAGACGCTGTCAGTGTTGACTGGGAGCTGCATGTGTCATAACCAGTGGTTGTCTTTGCTATTACAACTAAGATTACTAAAATTGCTATCATAAAACCACTTTTTTTTTTATTCCATATATCATAGCACATTTTGCTCATAAACCATGCTTGCTCATGTAAGGAGTTCTGATTAGCAAATTACTTAATGGAAACTGAAAAGAAAATCTCATAGACCTTCAATATCGACACATGTTGACAGTGTCCATTCACTCTGGCCAAATACTATATTAAGCTACCTCACTTGCCAATAAAATATATGGGTAGGATGGGGTAAGAGGCTTTTGTCTTGTAAGTATTGTGAATGAAATGTATGTACATATGATTTGTTGTTAGTTATTTCATTAATGAAAGCTAATATTTACTTTTTTGGAAACAAATAGTTGATTATAAAAACAGAATAATGTATTGCTAAAAATTCAGCCTGATGGTAATGATTCTTAAACATGTTTAACAATTTCTGCTTGCTTCGAAAAGCTTGCCATGTACTTCCTTCAGGAACAAATTGTTGTTTAGTATAGGACCATTTCACAGCCGGTTTTACTGGTTGCCTCCTGCAGTCTTTTTTTTTCTTGCCTTTACAACATCACAATGGGGTCATGGTGAAGTTCTCGGTTTCCCTGTCGAGTGGACTAAGAGAGCCTCAAGCAAAGCAAGTAGCATTCCATGCTTGGGACTGTCAAATTGCATGGTTCATTGAAAAAGAAATGTAAAGGAATTGATCACAAACTCTTAGGTCCTGAAAGGCCCGGCTGGTGGCAAAGAAAGTGAACTCAGGGGCTGCCTGTGTTGACTCTTTAAATTTTCTGCTGTTATGACAGTAAATACCAAATCGACCAAATCTATGCCAGCAAGTAGTTTTTAGACAAGTAAATAACCACTATAAAATGTGAAGTGCATAAGACAGAAAATTGCAGAAAGATTTTTCTATCATCTGTTATGAATTCCAGTATAATATATTTTGTTCTGTAATTTCACATGGAAACCCACAGTAATTCAAAATGAACAAAGAAAAAGTAATAATATAATAAATAATTTACATATTTAACATTTTGCAGTCTATTTATAAAGCAGTCAATCTTAGATTCACTGAAACATTCCCTGGCAAAGAATTATTTATTGCCATTCTGACACATGGACCTGGAAGGTTCTTAAAGGCTATGTGTTGCAAAACGACCAAGTTTAAAATTTGAGCAACCTAATTTTGAAGGCTTGAAGTCTACAGTCCAAGCATCTCCAAAATTTCATTCCAAAATGTTAATGTTCCTGGTATGTAGTTGTTAGTACCTACCAAATATTGTCCACGGAAGGACCCAGCAATAGAGTCATGGGTGCCCAAGACTCAATGATGCATGGGGAGAAGGATCTAGCCCATCTAGTCCAGTCCCAGAAAAGAGCTATTAAAGCACAAAGTGCTGGAAAGCGTATTGCCAACCATGAAAGAAAAGTGTCCAAACACACGGTGCATCACCGCTTGCTCTATAGCAGCAGCAAGTTAAAGTGCCCATGCTGACCCTTGTCCACTGCCAAAAGTGCCTTGATGTGGAATCTATGCCTTGCCAAAAGCGTGGAGTCTATGCCTTAAACTGAGCTGTTTTGCAAGGTCCTAAAAAAAAAAAAAAAATTTTTAGTCTTGCTGTACGTAATGTTTTAGCTGATCAGTGTATGGGTGGTATATACACTGCTGTCCTTCTCCTGACCCTGCTGGTGGGTGCACCGGCCAGAGATGCGGCCCACCTGTCAGATTCAGATGGCGGACTGGGGGTTGGGGACTTCTGCTCTAGTATTTGTTTTTTTTAATAATCTTTTGTAGAAAAACACAAAAAAAAATGTTATATATATATATATATATATATATATATATATATATATATATAAATAAAGTAGAATAAACCGCACTATACTTGCCTGTCCCTGTTCTGTTGCTACATATGTTCTTCGGCCGAGCAGGATCATCTTTAGTTGATAACGATGATTGGGATAACGTAACTGTACAGACGCACAGGGGTTCAAGAATGTGGGAAGCTGGGGTTTCCACATGGCAACCAACCTGTTTTTGACAGTTCCCTTGGTCAGGCAGGTAAGAGTGCAGAGTGCAGAAGGGACATTCCCTGTCACTCTCTGCAATGATGCCCTCCCTGATCCAAAATTTTTATAAAGCTCTGCTTTAAAGAATTCAGCCATGGACAGTTGGAAGTATTTACTCTGAGCTTTTGTTAAGAGGCTTTGTTAATTCTTATATTGGAAGGCCTAGTAGACATGGCCCAACCCCTTTTTGTGACATTATCAAGGAAGTACTGAGAAGTATTAAGAAAAAGGACTGAGCCTAGTAAGTAAAGTATTTGCCTTTGATTTTTCTGCTAACTATTTATTTCTATTTTTGAGCTAAACAGTACAAATGACCTTTATGTAAGCCCAAATAATTGTCAGTATGTAAAAAGCTTGGTCTTTTCACTAATGACGGGCACAACTATAAATAAAAATATCATTTCTCTGTTTTTTTCTTCAGTATACAGTTACAATAATTTTGCAAGGCATTCTTCAAACAGGAAAGTAATAATCCTTGTCCTCTACAACAGCAATATTTTTGATGTGCCTACTCTTATATCCATTGTGATATTTCCTTTTTGATCTGTGATAACTGAGTTTGTCTGTAATAGAGATGTAATCTTCACTTGGGTAATTTTCCTCGCTTTCGGTTAGATAACTGGCTCGCTGATTTATAGTAGCTTTATAATGGTGTTAATATGTGTAAATGTCAGTATTGTTCTGTGGGCTCGATAAAAACATCTTATTGATGCAAACAGCTTAATAATGATCAGTGTTTTCTGTATTTGTGACTTTTTGACTTTTTCCATATATTTGAATAGACAAACATTAGATTCATTCAAACCATGACTACAGGTAAAGGTGATACCCTAAAGGGAAAAAGTTGCCATCGCAATCAACAAAATGAATAATAGACACAGTAATGTTCTGTGGAAAAAAACACACTTGGCCTTAGGAGCTGGTATGGCTACTTTAGTAGTGTTTGTGTTTCATAACTTATCAGCTTCTTGATTTTTTTAAATTTTTTTTTAACCCACTGAACAGCAGTTGATGGTAATCTTGCAGGATATAATCATTTGCTATGGGCTATCCATTTCCTAATGCAAGCAATAGTTCAGCATGTAACGACTGTCTGCCAGGTTTAAGGATTACTTGTTAATAATTAATATTTAAAATTATTAATTAATTTTAATTAATTTTACATTTGGTATTTTTTTTTCTTTCGTGTGCTGACTATTTAGTGAAGCTTTAAGACATATTATAAAGAAGCCATGTTAATGTATGCTCTTTAGAGGTTAGAAGGTCTGCTTTACCATTATGTGACTGAAAAGTGGTAATAACTATAGTCTACTTAACACCCTGGTTTACAGGGCTGTCAGGCCAATTGTTATCAGTCATAGCTGATGTTTCTGCATTTCTGGGGCAAACACAGACTTATATGTAAGTTGTTTTACTTTGCCTAGTGTTAGGCAGTGGTAAATTCTGCCATTGAATAAAGGTATTGGCCATGACAAGCAATGGCAGTTATGACAGGTTTACTTTAAACAAGGTTTTGCTTTCTTTCTTTTTATTCCCTAGTATAATACCAGGTATATTTGTTTTCAATTTGTTTAAAAAAAAAGAGAATTTTTGTAATCAAATATATATTATTTTTTTTATATAAAAAAAAGCATGTTCACCAGTTGGTGATTTTGTTTAGAAATCCAATTTTAGCTTAATTTGCATTGCAAACATGCCATTCTGCACAAAGCTAAATGCAAAATATGTAATCAGGCAGATACTAGTATTCTCTTTAGGTAAGGAGAAAAAAATTATATTACTTTTATTCTCAACTATTAGAGTGATTCATTAAGCATGTCCAATCCCTGGAAATTATTTTCTATTTTTATCTGAGAATTCTAAAATAAAACAAAATGAGGTAGTCCCTAAAATGCATGATCGGTGCCTGCTGAGTGAGTAATCTTTGCGAACAATAAAATTCCTCATCAGGGAACAGTACCTGGGGAATAAAGAGAGATAAATTACCCTACCATATTCTTTATCTCCTCTTTCCAGCCGTCTGTATACTTGAGGTTTGTTGCTACCACTCTCTTGGCACAATAACTTTTTTGGTCTAGATTGCTTTGATGTGTTTACTCTCTCGAGGTTTTTTTTTTCTTCTTTTTCTCCCTAATACTAAATTCACTTATCGCTGTTGTTCATCACAAGCTGGGAGCTGCTTATCATATATCACATCATGAGTGTTGTAAGCCTTAAAAATTGGGAAAGAAAATAACCGAGTTGACTTTCAGATGATGTCTTTGTGGCTTTTATTGTTTAGTCTGCTAGGATTTTCTTTGAATAATTTTACAGTGATGGTTGGCTTTTTGTGTTCTCCTGCGAAAGTTATTATTATTATTTCTTTTTTTTGTAAGGACTAAAATGCAATTTCATATACTTGGTCTGCTGATACACTTGCTGCATGCAACATGTCATTTGATATGTTAAGAGCTGAACTGAATATACCTAAAATAGGTGTTAGCAATTACAGGAGGTCAGAGACTGCAAACATATAAATGCAGAACATGATAGTCATTCAATGCCATCAGTGCAAAAGCCTTGGAGAAATTGCCTACAGATTCTGCCTACATGAGGCTGAGTATTGTCCTGCCCCAGGAGAACTTAGGGGTCACTGCACCAGTGCCTTACAGTACAGTCGAGATCCTATTAGCAAGTGGAGGTCAATTTAGCCCTTTAAGGACATTCCCCCAAGTCCTTCACCAACCCACTGCACTGTCTATACTCTTTCATATCTGTCACATATCCTCAATGTGAACCTGCTCTCATCTGTGAGGAGAAAGGGGTGCCAATAGTGAACCCGTCAATTCTGGTGTTCTCTTCTGGGGTGTGAACCCACTACAGAATACCGGGTCTATATACCACACCTATGGAGTCTTTTTATGTCATTTTGGTTATAAACATGTACACATAACCCATTTGAAGTAATCGTGTACGGCTCTGGCAGTGCTCCTTCTGTTCCCCCTCCACCTTCTGTTCCACCAACTACGCCGATACTGGTCCTGTATATAGACTTCTCAAGCAGCCATTCACTCAATAGTACACCCTCTTTCAATTCTAGGGTTTCCTGTATAAGGACATAATAAGTAGAAATAATGTGTGAAAAATTGTCCATACAATTTCTATTAGAATTGATAAATGAGCATCAGAAGGTGTGACTACAAGCAGACATTTGCTGTTCTGAAGCATCATTAAAGTGTGCATGTTAACACAATGCCAAGGAGGAACGACATCAGCATTGATCTTAGAGAAGCAGTTGTTGCCGCCCATCAGTCTGGGTATAAGACCATTTCCAAACTTACTGAATTCCATAATTCTACAGTGAGAGTATTTACTGGTAAAAAAATACTAAAGAAAGTTATCAATAATCTCAAGAGCAGACTCCCTAGTAAATTCACCCCAAGGTCAGACCATGCAGTGCTCAGACATATTGTAAAAAACCCATGAGCAACATCTGGGGTTTCAATCCTAATGTTCATAACAGTAAAAAAAAAAAAATTACTATATGCAAATATGGCCTGTTTGGAAGGGTTGCCAGGTGAAAGTCTCTTCTATTTCAAAACCGCATATAAGCACGGCTTAAGTTAGGTATGCTTAGTTTTTCATGCATAGTTTCTCCATTTTGTCTTCATTTATGCTAAATAATTACACAGTAGACACACCTTGCTAAGGCCCAAATTGTATTAAAATATGCCCTTATACTTAAACCTTCCATCTCATTGTCAAGGGACCAAACACATTTTCAAAATTCATTTTATCAGCTTCTGATAGAGGAACCAGACTGCTTCTTTAAAGTGTTATGCGTTTTTTCCTTTGAAATACTGAGATTAAAAATTTGAAAGTCTTATTGCTATTCCTTCTGGGGAGATATTTCCTCAATTTCTTTCCAAGGGTGCAAAAAAAAATAAAAAAAAATAAATAAATAAAAACCTGAAAGAGCTTCTGTTTCTTACCTGCAATACCAAAAGTGGTGCTGTTTTATTTTTGACAGTGTAACTATTAGATAAAGCATGCTTTCTGTCCCTGTGCCTGCCTCTACTGGGACAGGAAGTGGAATATCTTCCAGTAGGGATGCAACTAGCAACAAAAACAACTTGTGAAAGACAAGTACATTGTATCTAAAACGTGTTTGTCTGAAGTTAAAGCACAGGCACATGTGAATGGCATTATATATATATATATATATATATATATATATATATATTGACACCAATGCAGGATTGGTGGTGGAAGGGAGATATATGGATATATTTGCCCAAGATTCCTCTCCTATGTGAAGTAGCAGGTGGAAGACTCTCACCTGTGAGGTAATTAATAAAGAAGCACTGAGGGTGGGGATATAACACAGAGCCAGGAGCTCAGTCGGTAGCTCTCTGCTTGGGGACACAGACAGGTGGTTTGTGTGAGGGAGCTCTCTGCCTGGGGACACAGAAAGTCGATCTGTGTGCGTGAGCTCAAGTCGGTCTGTGTGAGTGAGCTCAAAAGTGAGTAAAAGGTTGCTGAAAGCTTGCTTTTGAGCTGACCGGGAGAAGCCCTCCAGCTGATAGACAGGGACGTCTTATGTATAGTAAGTGCCGGACAGGCGAGGTTTTCTTTTGCTGTTTTGTTATTTTATCTGCAACCTTCAATAAACCTGGCTACAAGTCAGTTTAACACTTATACCTCAGTGTGTGATCTGAGTTGGATGAACCAGACAAGTGTCCTTTAACCCCAGCAAAGGCGATCCTAAGCATAACCCCTCACAAAATAAATATATATATATAAATAATGTACACTCTTGCGAGGCTTGACACTTGTATAGAAGTGATGGGCATAAAAAGGATATTTGTCCTTGATGCCCTTAACCTGTCATTTTCTTTTAGTGTTAGCCAACAGCTATAACATGTTTTTCTATTGCTATTTGTTCTGGCACTTAAAGGAATTATATTGTTCTATCAAGTTGATATTGGTAAAAGAAATCTGATGCTAAGTCTTGCATTAATTTAAGTTCTGTATAATTAGAATACATTGAGAGTGCTGACATTTTAAATAAGTTTTCATGTAAGTTTAAAAAGAACTAATTAAATCCACGAACAAATAAAATGCTGTTTATCAGCACAATAAAGCCATGGTTTAATGAAGCAAGTGTAATTGCTGGATTTTTATTGTTTTTCCCCTTAATTTTAACTATCCAAATATATGTTATTTATTTTTGCTCTGAAAAGTCTTTATATATTTTTTTCACAATACCAATTAAAGACTGACAGATTATAAACTATAGAAAGATGCTGCTTTTTATTATCTTGCCTTCCTTTGCAGTTGTCGTTTTGTGCTTAAACTAACAAATGTCCAAGCACCATATATTCCACCTTTAATAAGTCGAGTTTGTAAGTCTTCAACATAGGGAGCTTTATTATATCTCATTGTGAATTCCACCAAGTATTGCAAAAATAAAAGGTTAAAGAAAATGTTACATTTCCATCCTTCTCGTCTTGCTTGAACTGCTTAGTCTAACAAAGCTGGATGGTGATTCGTTTTAAACAAGTCAACCTTTCTTTAGTGTAACAATGAAAATCCCTTTATCCAAATGGATTTACAAAACACATAGCAAGAAATCTCTAAACACCAGGTTGAGTGGGGAAAAAAACAACATTGTAAGCCCTAGAGACTGTCATACTTCTGGTATATAACATGGTTCATAAACACACTGGAGTTTACAAATGGTCATTTAACAAGCACTTATGGGTTGGTTGACAATGAAAACTTGTTTGTGTTTTTCATTTTTGCAATATAATGCAATTAAAGGTGGACATGTGTGGTAACAATTGTGCATTGTTTTCCTGCTTGTGCATTGTTAAAGAATTTGAAAAGATCAGTTATATTCTATTTGGACCAATTAGTTGTCTGTTTATTCTCAGAATACTTTCAGCTTCTAAAAGTGCTAGGATCTGCTGGGATTGCTTGAACTCTCTAAACTGTAAAGGGCATCAATGTTTTGGAAATAAAACACCTTCAATGTAATAAAATAAATTTGTAGACAAAATGTAAAAAGGCCATTTGTGTAGGTATTTGTTATATGGTTATTTGGATTTATGAATCATGAAATAGAGTAAACTGCCAGTTCTCTATGTACTATACATTATAGTATAGTAAAGGTTTATCTTGTTACTTATTTCTGCACAATTTTGTTTCTTTGATTCACTATAATATTTTAAAATGTCAGGCCATACAAATAAAGTTTCTGTATACTATAAGAGACCTATGCTGGAGATGTGATTTTATGCTCTCAATATCTTTTTTTTTTTTTTTTTTCCTACACAAAATATACGTGACATGCTTTATAATATTTTCCTTAACAAAGTTGGCCATTTTTTTACTTGCCGGTTCTGCCGTATTGGATTCTTCGTTACACTTTATGATCATGAAAAGCATGTTGAGATTTCCTGGCCTTTTTCTATCTTGCACACGTTTTAAACATACTTTAAATAGTTGAAATGACAATTGTCATGGTATCTTGTCTAAAATTGCTGAGTGGTTTGTTAATTGAAATTCCTGTAAGTGTTATTGCTAAGAACTTCGTAGAGTTTATACTTTTTGCTTGGTTTTTTGCAGAGCTACATACACTACAATAGAAGTGACTAAACGAAAAAAAATGTATTTCCCTGCACCTTTGATCAGTCACATAGGCAGTTCTAAAGAAACAAAATGTTTAGCAGTTTAGGTATTTTTAATGAAATACTAAAGTTCAAAGGTGAAAAAGTTAGCACCATTTAGGGCTAAAAGGTTCCCCTTACAACTTTGCTGTTATTGTTGATTCCTTAAGGGTTAACAGAGCAGCTGTTTATGGGAGATCTTTCCCCTAATCTGTCCAAAGCTTAAAGAAAATGGCTTTAGATTTTCTTTAGGAATAGATCAAGTTGGGTGATATCTGCATCATAGTGGCAAACTTCAGTAATACTCTTTTCATCTGAAGCATATATTCGAGTAGCAACAAAATAGTTGATCATATAACAGACTAGATGGCAGAAGGAGATTGAAAAATGTAAAACACCTTCTGACTCATTTCTATTCAATTCTAAAAAAACTAATACAAATGCTCACATCCATGTTTTCATAACATTCCTCAACATCAAGACAATAGTCTCAATTTCCTTATTATTTCTTGAAACTCAAATTGAGTAAAAATTGCTAAAACTGAGAGTATCAAACCTTTATTTCAGTTCCGTTTGGACTCCAAATAAACACATTTAGAAAGGATTATGTAAGCCAAGCCTTCTTATTTATTTCTTCATCGTAACACACTTACATAGGATGGGATTTAGGGGAAAAAACACACTCCAGTCTTTTACTGTTTCCACGTATATATCAATGGACATTTACGAGGGGGTTCTGGGAAGTTCCTGGCTTTCCCCCTTTCAGATGAAATAGAAAAACGAGTGTAGGGGCATATGACAGCCTTATATCTCAGTATGTAACTGCAAATATCAGATCTTTGCCATTCTTAAAACTGTTTTTTCTTTAAGTGAGAAGCTATGATGGCAGAAGCACAAGCAAGTTTCACGTTGTTGGGGTTACGGGCCATCATTAAGTTTTTGTTTCTCCAGGGAAAGTCAGCAAAGGACATTCAAACTGAGAAGTTGGAAACACTGGGGAAGAAGTGTACTTCCTACAGCACTGTCAAAACCTGGATATCTCGTTTCAAGACTGGGTATTTCACGAGTTGAAGCATCCAATGCCGTTTTGGCTCATTTTGAAGCTGCTCAGGAATTTTTGGATAGGTTAGTGACTAAAGATGAAACTTGGCTCCACATCTATGATCCTGAAACCAAGAAACAGTCAAAGGAATGGGGCCATAGTGGGTCCCCGCGGCCGAAGAAGTTCCGATCTCAGAAATCGGCCAAAAAAGTCATGGTGTTTGTTTTCTGGCAAAGACGCTATTCTGTTGGTGGACTACCTACCTCAGGGCTCTAGTATCACCGGACAGTATTATGCTAACCTCCTTGAACAGCTGAAGAAGGCAATTAAAATGAAACGCAGTGGAAAGTTAACCAAAGGGATCCTTTTATTGCAGGACAATGCACCTGCCCACATGTCCAACGTTGTGGCTGCCAAATTGAACACCCTGGGTTTCCAATTGGTCCACCATCCCTCCTACTCGCCTGACCTGACTCCTTCGGACTTTTATCTTTTCCCGAATTTGAAGAAACACCTGAAGGTGCAACGTTTTGAGGACATTTCTGACGACAATCATGCTGTTGAGGGCTGATTTGCAGCCCAACCAAAGGACTTTTATTTGAACGGTCTAGAAAAGCTCCGACTACGCTGTACCAAGTGCATCAGTCTCAGGGGGCAATTTGTTGAATAATGAATTATTTCATAACTCTGACTCTCTTCTTTCTGGGCAAAGCCAGGAACTTCTCCGCACCCCCTCGTAGTCATGTCAGGGCAAAAAAAATAATCTGACACGAAGCAGGATCTAAAATCTAATTTCAGGTACAAAACAACACATGAAAGATTCCACAGTTTCATTTATATATGAAAAAATTAATATGATATGTGTGGAAAAATTTACTACCCCTCCTCCCCCCGTGTACAGTATTGCTTCAGTTTTTGAAGGTTTGTGGCATTTGTTTGTTTTTAAAGTGGATCCAAAGTCCTACTTAACAAAATAAAGGATCAAGTAGGAGATTATTGCAGAAAGGGACAATGTCTTGTTTTACTTGCCTGATCAAGCCAGGAATATGTGAAAAACTGAGCTGTGCATGCAATCCCATCCTCACTTGCGTTTGCCAGAGATGGATAAATAAGAAGGCCAAAGATTGTTTCTGGGCAGAAGAAGAGAGGAAGATGGAGGTGCTCTGTGAGGAAACACTGATGCAGTGGTCAACCCAGAAATTTTTTAAAACTGGGTGGCAAGAAATTGTAGGTGGGTGGCAGCCCCTGTATTATGTCTGAACTCTTCCGTATCGACACAAAAATAGTCGGGTGGTTACTGAAAAGTGCCGGGTGGTGCGCCTGGCTAAAAGGGGTTGGGGAGGACACAGCTGACAAGTCCTGCGACTAATTCTCCTTTAAGGTACCACCACAAGTTTCACTTACAAAATCTGCTGTCAGTCAGTGCTTTATTGCAGAAAAGGACATGAAAAGCTTCTAATGCAGTAAAACATACTTACCTGCCTGATCACTCCCCTCAACTGTTAAAAGCATTCAGGCTTCCCCCAGGCTCCTGAAACTGAATGAACTTCTGCCTGTGCAGGAGTTGCATCATCTCATCCCTGCCAATCAAGATTGCCAAGGATCCAAACAAAGAGAAGAACGAAGAATGGCATTACCCCACATCTGAACGGGCATAAGTGAGTGCATTTAAAAAAATTGTGATCTGGCAGGTAAGGGTATTTTATTGCAAAAGGGACTTCACCTTGCAATAAAGGACCTATCTGAGCACTTTTTTTTTTAGTTACCCCTAATGGTGACATATTTTGGCCAGGCTGTGGATGCATTTATTGTTGTGGTTTGTTTAAAATATCACACATTAAATAGCAAGCATTCATATTTGATTTTATATATTAACCCAATCTAAACTAGACTTAAATTATTGGTGCCACGCTTTCATACTCTTTCTTAAAGCTTTTACCTGATAAGAATTGTTTACCAGAATGTTCTTTGTTTATATGTATTAATAAATTAATTTTGTATACAAGTATGTATTTGGCACTTTATTTTCTTTCAGAACTACCTCATTTAAATAACATTTGTTACATCCTGCTTTTTTTCTTCCTTTTTGAAAAATAATCATGCAATAAAACACTACTCACAAATACGGTATTTACCATAGTATTTTTCTGCACTATTTACAGTAAATTTATGACATCATTATACAAATACAGGTGCTATTTACCAGCCTGTTTATGTTCTTTTTTCTGTAGCTGAATTGCTAGAAACCTGTGATATTCTACATTTTACCATCAAACGAGAAATTGTGGTTCTATCACTTCAGTATAAAAGGACATTTAAATTGCATTCTCAGAAAATCATGCTTATTATCAGTGCTTACATTTCTCTAAAGAGCCCATGATATCAAGGCTTCATTCTGATTAGTAGGTTTTTATCTTTGTCCATTTTAGCGGAAAAGAACTTGAAACACTGTGCAGCTGCATAGCTTCAAAAATGCTCTAGTTATGTCCAGGGCTTAGTTGTTAATTAAACCTTACAACAACATATTGGTAAACATTCTAGGTTGGTTTCAAGATGGATTGAATAACTGCTGTCTGTTTGTATTCTGCTAATTACAACCTCTACATAGCACATAAATTATATATTTAGTCAGCTGTATCTACTAGCAATCATAAAATGTTAATGTTGGCCTGTAAACTTAATCATTTCATTTGTTTCTGGGTACAAAGGTATGTGTAATTGTTATTAAAATCAAATAACAGCTATGGTAAATTGGGCAGGAAGTAAAAGCAATACTGGTACAAAACTGTTCAGCTGTGACAGAGTTTCATTGACAAGATCACTTTTATTGACCCACCTTTTTATTTTTGTCCATTTATTGGCTATTGTGACTCATATATATACCATTTTTTTTCTGTTTTTTGATTTAGTTTGATTTTGTCAAGGTTTCCTTTTTTCAATCACTACTTTTGTTGTGATATTTTTAAAGAAAGTCTGTAAACATGCTGACCTTACTTTATTTGATTAAAGGGGAGAAGCTGACATTTGTCTATTAGATGGGAATAAAAAAATATCATTGGGACTAGTTTTCCAGCCTGATCAAATGATCTCTCTGATAGCAACCAACTCCATTGGTAGGTACAGGCATTAGATCACCACTAACTTTGGCTTAAAACAATGAATTAGGCAAATATGATTTCTTGTCTGTGTTTATCCTTATTCACGTTGTGCATTGATGCCTTTTTATTTATTTATTGCCAATAATCAGTGGTGATACGCCTGTGAATATTTTGTCCCCTCTTCATGGAGCAACTGGATCTGTCACAAGGACCACAACAAAGTTTATTACATTCTCTTTCCTAAGTCCTCTTCCAAGAAGGCTTATAAAACAAAAGGACCTACCACAAGTACAGAAAACAGGTATCCAGGTTAGATTTAAAATGGTAGGCTACCTAAAGCTTCCATCACTCTTTGTGTTCTTTCGAATATTTTGGAACCTGGATCTCACCTGCCACCACTCGTCAAAAGGTGTGTGTTTGTGCAGTGTTAGTAATGAAATCAAACTTGTCTTCTCTGTCTTCCGAATACATTGCCACAGCTGGAAGTGACAGGTGGTAACTGGGCTCATTAGTGAGCATGACCATTGCACCAGTCCACTGGCTGACATTTGGTGAAAGGACACAATGGTACAGCCATGGCTCCATGAATGAAAATGCTACTGCATTTGTGCTTAACCTTTTGACGTGTGTGCTAGAATTAATTAACATTTCTGGATCTATGACTCTGGGGAAAAATATAAGATTCGCTAAGGATTTATAAAACAGCTCATCCATGGCTTGTGGCTACCTTAGAAACTTTCTGGCTTCTTTGTTGCCATAATAATCATGTTTAGATATGTAGTAGTGTAAAATGTCTGTAAATACAGATAATAGACCATGTGGTTCTTTCTATCAGGTTTGTGGTAACAGTGTGTGTGCGCGTGTGTACACACACACACACACACCCCTCGTTTAACAACTTACCTGTTTACCGCCCACACTTATGACTGGCTCTTTCGACGAGTACACTGTACAAAACTATACAGTGTACATCCGTGCGGCGTCTCCTCTTCGGTCTTCTGAACTTCATCTGTCTTCCTCCTGTATGATCCCCAGTCTGAAAACTGTCAGTGAACTTGGTCTATCCTATGCTCCTTGCTTATCAACGAATTTGCTTGATGGCCAGGTCACAATTACGGAATGAGGAGCATCTGTAAAATGTTTTGTCAACTAGAAGTTAGTACAGGTAGTCCCTGGGTAAGGACATCCGACATACAGACGCCTCCTAGATATGAACAGGCTTCCCTGCTCGCTGTGTGCAGAACTGAGGCTTGAAGGGGGAGGGGGCGATTTGCATGACTTTCTTTTGCCTAACACAGCTTTGTTTGTGATTAAATCACAGTTCGAATTTTTACAGTAACTGACACCATGCTGCCTATTAATATCTTGAGACAAACATCTGTCTTAATTGTATTTATTAAAATAATGTACCTGTTCTGATTTACACACAAATTCAACTTAGGAACAAACCTACAGTCCCTATCTCGTATGTAACCTGGGGACTACCTGTATGTATGAATTTCCACTTCATGTTATCCATGTATAGTACATTTAGAAATTATAGGACCATTAGGGAATGCTTTTACTTTTTTGGGTTATCTGAAATGGCTTCCTCTGGTAATGGTTTACACTGAAAAATATGAAATGATATAAACAAAATCAAATTGTACAAAGAGTGTTAGTATCCTTCTTGGTAATCATCAATCATGGCTATTGGATATTCTCCTGCTATTCTTCTAAAACTTGTTTCAACTCCTTTAAGCCTTTTATATAAGTACATATTAACCCCCCCTAGCGGTATTCGGCGTGGATTTACCATTCTAAAAGCGGTAATCCCAAGTCACACTCGGGGTCCCTAAAAACATTTTTTGGGGGGCCCCCAAAAAAAACTCTACTTACTTTGCCTTGTCTGCGTCCCCCGGCATCCTTCCGGTCTGTGCAGGTCCTCGGGACACGTCTTCTTCCTCCGATCTCTGGCCGGCGTATGCAGAGACGCTCTTCGGAGTTTCCCGGTGACGTCGGTGCAGGCAGGAGGAGCCGCGAGAAATTCAAATAATTTTGTATTGGATTTCGATACAAAATACCGGTATTGAGTCCAATACAAAGAAATCTTTAAATAATATATAAATGAATATATATATATATATATATATATATATAAAATTCATACTACTGTAGTTATAAAAATACATGTTTCACTATTTTTCAATTTTTTTGTTTTTTTATTTAAAGTTTATTATTAAATTTAATAAATATTGAACATATTTCCGGTGAGTTGTGCCTAAGAATTATAGGTCTACAATGTAAAATAAATTTCCATGCAAAAATGTAACGCTTTTTGTGTGAAAATACGAACAGAATTAGAACCCTAGGGGGGTTAATGGTTGCAAGGTTGCAAGTCTTCTAATCTAGGCATCCTATCAGACAGCACAGCCAAGCCCTTAACACTTTTCAGAACTGTAATTAAGGCTGAACAAGCAAACCATTGAGCCTCTCTCTTCATTTTCTCTCCTACTATCAGAAAAACTATTTCAGTGCTGCACACTCAATTATCTTGTTTTGTCCCCCTGCCCTGCCTGAGCTATGCTGTACAGATTGTGCAGTAAAATGGGAGGATACTATCAATTCCAATGCAATTATTAAAACTGCTTACATTTTAAAGGTTCATGTAATGTATTTATGATCACAGATATAAATTAATTTGTGTTTTCATATGCCTTAAGTTTAGCTGTAAGCAGTACAGCTTACTGCAAATGGTCAATGAAGGTAAAGCAGATCACTGAAAGGTCATCACTCTTTTTTCACTTTTTGTAATGAAAAAATAAAACCCTCTAGTGTTTAGTTTTTAAAATATTACTTTTCATCTGCAATTTAAATGAATAAAAAAAGAATAAAGTAGATTGACTGTTATCATTGTAAACTTCATCTGCTTCTGTTTCTACTTTTTGTTTCTTATTCTGTCAACCCAGACAGTGTTCTCTGGTGCCCCCTTGTGTTTCTTGCTTAATGTTCAAGATCAAATGCAGTTTTTTGCATTTCAGAATTACATTTTGTAATGTGCCTATGTCTTGGGCTAAAATGTAGTGTCAACAAATATTAGTGTTTGTCAAATTAAACATTAATACATTAACCTTAGCGGTTTATTTCTTTCCGGTTTTAAATGTCTAAAAGCGGTACATTGTTTTACATGAAAATGTATTTTACAGTATATTAGTATGAGTATAATAAAGTTTGAAACACAAAATCATGTAAAAATAATAAATTAAACAAATTAAAAAATATATATATTTTTTTAATTTAAAAAAAAAATTATTATGCTATTATACTGTAAAATAAATGTTCATGAAATACATGTACTGCTTTTACACATATAAATCCAATGTATTGCATTCAATACAGTTATTTTGTGTTGAATGCAATACAAATGGCTTTTGAATTTCCAGCCCTGCCCCACCGGCAACGTACACACGCACCAACGTCACGGGGATCTCCCCAGGGACTCATCGGGTGCAGAAGATGCCGAAGGAAGAAGACGGATCGCGGCCATGGACAACGCGTGACGCCGGCGGATCCGGTAAGGCTGTATTTGCTATTACTTTCCATAGGTTTACCCACCCCGAGTGTGACTCGAGATTACCACTTTCAGCAACTTTTTTCTACCCCGAGTCACACTCGGGGTTACCGCTAGGAAGGTTAATGAAATGGCAATGGAAAATAGCTCTCTTAAACCAGGCTTTTTTGTGGTATTAAGAGAGAATCCTCTTAAAAAACTATTTACTACAGTGACAGTCTTTTGACTGTAAATAAACACTGCTAGGCCACGGTATGTACAAAGTAAATACCTTTGTACATACTTTTGATTTTGATGAGGGTATTTAAAACCACCTAGATTCCTGTACATAGTCTTTACATTAACTCCAAGGATATCAAAATGGAACTACAGTTCTCAATCAGACTGGTGATTATTGCAGAATTGGACAAGTGATGTCCCTACTGCAACAAATGTTCTTTCCTGTCGAATCACCGTGCAGCTTTCAGATTTTGCCGAGCCCAGCTTAGCGTTGGTTGCCAATGAAACCCTGCAATCCCAGCTTTCCTTTGTGCTTGCTGGGAATAAATGAACTCCTGTGTGCCTGTTTGCTAGTTATGTCACCCTGGCCAATCAAGATGGACCAAGTATGTTTCCAGGAAGGGCGAAAAGGAAGAATATGGTGGGACAGGTGAGGATTATGGGTTTAGTCCTGCTGGAACACAGAGGTTGATTTACTGGAGGAGTTGAGAATGTTCACTTTGCAGTCTGTATTATAGCTATATTGGTCACAGGCTCATGAGGTATTAAAAATGTTTTAGTACTAATGTTTACTAATCTATGGTATATCCCTGCAACACAATCAGTCCGACCCCACGTCTATACCCTGTAAGCACACTCACTGGTTGCTATTTGTTATTGATGTTCTCTGCTGATTTATGTTAACCTATTGGAGCAGGAGGGGTCAGAGAGGAGCTGCCCTCGATTAACTGGGTCCATGGGTGCATGGCAGTTATGAAAGATAAATGGTACATATTAGGGAGATATTGATTGTTTACCTGGTTCAGTATCCAAAAAGTGTATGGCCATATTTGTTTAAAAACATTTCTATCCTATACAATTTCAGGCCTCTGAATCTTCCCCCAGGAATGTACCTGTCTCTAAGTACACATAAGCAGCGAGTGAGTCTGCTGGAGCGAACACTAATCAGTGTTTTGACATTTTAGAATCCATGTGTTTTTTGGCAGGAAAACAGGAGGCTTGTGTAATAGTCAGGGTTGTATTTTAATAGCTGCAGGACATCCTGTACTGGTTGTTTGGTTTGAGATCCTTTACAAATCAAAGACTTCAAAAATACCTTCATCAAGCAATAATGTTTGAATGTGTTGTGAATGTGGTCAAATTTATATCCTGATAAGGTAAGGGAGGGTTGTGTTTTTATTCTGTGTTTTTCTGTCCTAGAAACTAATATATTGAAACTGCCTTTTCTGGCAATTCCTTTGTTATATCATTTTCAATAAGCAGATAAAAGGCCTGGAGTTGATTTGAGGGGGGTGCTTGTATGTGGAAGATTTTGCTGTGAACAGGCAACATGTGGTCAAAGGAGCTCTCCATGCAGGTAAAACAAGCCATCCTTGCAAAAAGCTGCAAAAACAGAAAAAACCCATCCGAGAAATTGCTACAATATTAGGACTGGCAAAATCTTGAGAGAGAACAGCTCATGATCCAAAGCATACCACATAATCTGTAAAACATATCAAAGGCAGTGTGATGGCTTGGGGGTGCATGGCTGCCAGTGGCACTGGGACACTAGTGTATCGATGATGTGACACAGGACAGAAGCAGCCGAATGAATTCTGAGGTGTTCAGAGACATACTGTCTGCTCAAATCCAGCTAAATGCAGTCAAATTGATTGGGAGGCATTTCATAATACAGATGGACAATGACCCAAAACATACAGCCAAAGCAAACCAGGAGTTTAATAAATCAAACAAGTGGAATATACTTGAATGGCAAAGTCAGTCACCTGATCTGAACCCAATTGAGCATGCATTTCACTTGTTGAAGACTAAACTTCAGACAGAAAGGCCCACAAACAAACGGCAACTGAAAGCCGCTGCAGTAAAGGCCTGGAAGATCATTAAAAAGGAGGAAACCCAACATCTGGTACTGTCCATGAGTTCGACTATAGGCTGTCATTACCAGCAAAGGGTTTTCAACCAAGTATTAGAAATTAACATTTTATTTTCAGCTTTTTAATTTGTCCAATTACTTTTGAGCTCCTGAACTGAAGTGATTGTGTAAAAAATGGCTTTAGTTTCTCACATTTTTATGCAATCTTTTTGTTCAACCCACTAATGTAAAGCTGAAAGTCTACAGTTCAACTGCATCTGAGTTGTTTTATTTAAAATAAATTGTGGTAATGTACAGAACCAAAATTAGAAAAAAGTTGTCCCTATCCAAATATTTATGGACCTATCTGTATATCAGGTGCAACTATATAGATAACAGAAGCACTGCTGTTAGGGCATTGTGAGATAACATCCCCCATTACCCCTAACTCAAAAAGGTAACGATTTTCAACGTTCCTCATTTTTTTGATACTCTTTCAACTATTGTTAGAATATTTACATAATCTCCTAAGGTTTTCTTTGCTAGTTGCAATAATCCTATTGGGGGTAGAAAAGCTTTTTAATCACCAGAGATTAACATAATGATGTAACCTAGGGTAAAAAGACAGCCTTACTTACAGTTTGATTTCAATCCATTAGTATACAGAAATGCCAAGCTGCTGCTAACTGGCTCCCCGTGTGATTAGGTTAGCGTCCAACATGTCGGATGAGCTGCTGCTAACTAGCTCCCCGTGTGATTAGGTTAGCGTCCAACATGTCGGATGAGCGTACTGTATGGAAGTAACCCATTTGCGTCATCCACCCATTTCAAGGTGCCAACCCAAAGCACGTACATGCGGGCCACCCAACGCAGCCTGCACGTAACAATCCAGAAAGACAGGATTCTAATCCAGTCAAAGGATCAGGATACCAAAGAACTGCCCACTGTTTTAAATACCTCCTATCCAGATTCCAGTTGTATTTCTCTGCTTCGTGACACTGAAGTCCTATACATCATGGGGACCTTCTATGCGTATTTCACTCACTCATACAACAGCAAAGAGGCTCCTAAGTGTAGGTTTCACCTTTCCCCTTCATTCCATACCCTCATTTCATAACTAGCCCTAGTAAGGGCTAGTTACGTTCCAAGGCATATTGCATAACATAAATTATTGTGTATTTTTAATGAAGAGCATATTGCTATCCAACAGAACAGCAGGTAAAGATGAAGATTTCAATAACTAAAATTATTTAAACAACTTTAGATCCTTGTGAGTAACTTCTCTCTACAAATTGAATATTGGTTTACTGACATCATTTCTGCTATCATGTGGCAGTGTTTGACATAATTTAGTATAATACTAGTTCTTAAATAACCAATTATATATACATATTCATACTATTGTTATCTGAATTCGATGTACATTTAAACCTCGATCCATTCAATGTATAAAATATTTTTTACAATGTTGCAGAATACATCAAGTTTACATAATTTTAACATGCATCAACAGATAGCACAAAAAAAAGTAGTAGTGGATTGATAGTGGGGGGCAGATTCTAATACTTATAGAAAGGGCTTAAAGCTTAATATTTCGTTTAAGCCCGGGTGCCGAGTCGCTTTAAGGGAAAAAATCCACTTACTTTCTCTTTGAAAGATACCTTTATCCCAGTCACCACCTCTCGGATCACAGGATTGGGAAAAAGCAACGTACAGTAACACTTTGGCAGTTGAATGTAATATTTTATTGTTCCTGACACTTTACCTTGATGACAGGTGAAATCTAGGTATTGTTGTGTTCTGTGCACTGTTTTGTAAATTAAACCTTGTAGTTTATTTTCATAGCATTTAATTTACCTTAAATGCATACTGTCAACTTTATAATAAAATAACAGAGTACTTCTTAAAATTATAAAAATAAACTTTAGGAAGGATATATTGCATCTTTTTACTGTTGAATTGTTATCATACACATAACTAGCTTTGCATATGATTATATTTTATTATAATAAGCAGAACTTTTTTTTCCTGTTGAAGCTTAATGTCACATTAAATTATTTTAATTGGATTTACAACATGGATTAGCTCATCATCCTATTTTCACACTTTCCCTTGCTTTATTCCCAAACTCACAAGTGTATGCTCTTTAAAATGTGTATTCTACTTTCTCACATTGTGATTGAAGTAGTATTTGCTTAATAGTAATTTCTCTGTTTTTCTTCTTCTTGTTTTGCCTTTTTAAGATTGGACAACTGGTATTCAAAGGAGTAAAACGACTGAACCGGATCCAATCAATAGTTTTTGAGACCGCTTATAACACCAATGAAAATATGCTTATTTGTGCACCAACTGGTGCAGGCAAAACAAACATTGCTATGCTAACTGTCCTGCATGAAATTCGCCAAAATATTCAACAAGGTGTCATTAAAAAGGATGCATTTAAGGTAGGTAGTTATTTTAAATTTGGTCTGTGTAACTGATGTATGTTTAATTTATACAAGCATTGGATCTCATGAAACAGAGACCTTTAGCATGTACTGAATGGTACCTACAGACGTGCAATAATTTTATGCTGGAAGCAGTCGATAATAAGTGTTTCAGTTGCAGTACAACAAATGTGAGTGCTGTACTGACAGTGCTGTTCTATAAAAAAAGGTAGGAAGATCAGAAGTTGCCTTTCTGCATCCTTCCGATTAGGGAACAATAATGGTCATTTCTGTTGGTTGTTTAGTGATCCAACCAAATGAATCACTAAATGATCTAGCTGGAAAGACGCTAGATTATCAGCTATCTCGATCACAAACATTTGTCTTAGGTGATGATCATCTAGCCTCTGTACAAAGTTTTAGAGCCAAAAGACACTATTGGTCTGTTTTTTGTAGTACACGTTGGGTCTGATTTATTAAAGCTCTCCAAGACTAGACAAAATAGACTATGGTGGGCGAACCTGGGTGATCCAGCAAACCTTAATTAATTTTGTTCAGGATAATTATTAGGAAATGGTTTTAAGAAATCTATTGTAGGTTTGCTTAATCTCCCAGGTTCTCTTTTGATAGTCTATCTTCTCCAGTTTTGGAGAGCTTTAATAAATCGGGCCCAATGTGTAATTTGCAGTCACCATGTTGGTAATGTGTACTTTTGCTAGCAAATAATATGCTCTCTTATTTGAATATGATTGACAAAATATGTTAACAATTCAAATGATGGGCTCCCTTTGTAGGTAGGGATGTATGTTTGGTAATTGTGTTTTATGAAATTGTGTATTTCTTGCGAAACAATGTTACATTTAATATGATAGGTGATCTTGCATGTAAAATACATGTTTTATTAGTAAATATTATTGAGTTTTCAAGGGTATTAATCAGTTCTAATTCGCATAAAGAATGCTGCTTGATTTTGCTCATTACTTCAATAGCAATCCTTATTTGTGTTCTGAAAATCTTATTACCCATGTGAAAAAGCTATGAAAATGCATTTAGCTTTGATGCAGAACCAATTTTCAAAGTGATGAGGCTATATAAACAAAATCCATTGTCCTCTAAAGAGCTGCACACTTATCTAGCAAAGCTAACAACTTATCATATATCACTATTAAGATTTTTCAATGTAAGTGCTTGGAATCATATTTCACAATAAATTGGGATTTGTACTGGTTGCTTTGGGACAAATGACATTGTGAGTTTTGCTCGTTTATCAACTTGGTGTCTCTTTTTGTACAGATTGTGTATGTAGCACCTATGAAGGCCTTGGCAGCTGAGATGACAAATTACTTCAGCAAGCGTCTAGAGCCATTGGGTATCTCAGTGAAAGAGCTGACTGGTGATATGCAGTTGTCAAAAGGTGAAATTTTACGGACTCAGGTAAGTTGAGCTAAGGTGAAAAATATGGCTTCTGCTTTATGATTTCAATTTTTCACCTTGGCTTTGTGTATATTACTTATTGAGCCTGAATTACAATTTATGATTAGGATAGGTTTTATGGCTAATGCAGCCTAGATGTTGAAATGAAGTGTTTTGTAAATTACTGTGTCATGTTAGCATTAAGTTATAACCTAATTAGGTGATCACTGTTTTAATTTATCTCCATGATTTAACTTTTTACAACCTTTGATACTTTAACTGTGTATGCACATAATTGTTATGCTGGCATCAAGACATATGTAGGTTATATGACCATATCCCAGAGCAGTATTTATTCACATAGTTTGGAACAGCTTGCTGTTTTGTCTGCAGTTTTGTTTTTAAAACTCTAAATGTAATGTTTTATTATTAATTAATGATCCGCTACAAACTCACCTTGGAGAATTTAAATAATTGAATTCTGGATCAACTAAGTTCACCAGTTAGCAAAGTCAAAAGAGTCAAGTTCAAGCTAAATTGTTTTCAAACCAAAGCTGTCTGGTTTTAGTTATTTCCTGTTTGAAAACTGACTGCAAAGGCAAGCGCAGATCGTTAGTAAACCTTTTAGTTAAAGCAAAATACAAAAGCAAATCTTGACATGTATTGAAAAATTTGTCAAGCCTTTTTTTCAAAGCATTGTGTTTTAGGTTTTTCTTAGTGTAGTCTTTGGTGATTTTAACGCAGATTTGTCTTTTACAAAAGGTAGTACCACCATGTCCCTTTACATCCCAGGAATTTAACAAACTGATATCGTTGGTGGTAATAGATTTACAAATAAATTGAAAGCACCATTTTTTTTATTATTGTTGATGTTTTTTTTTCTTTCTTATTTCATCGTTATGATCTATATTCCTCATATTTGTATTTATTGGTGTTTTGTGTTGTTGCTCATCTTCATTTTTGTTGCTATATAAACACTTATTGCCTTATGAATCTTCAATGTAAGCACCTTTTGCCAGATAATACTTCAGTGGGCCATAACTAGATTTGTTTTTAAAGCAGAACTAAACTTAGGGTTACTCACCTATTCCAATTCCATCACGTGATGCCACCATTTTCCTTGTTCTTTAATTACCATGTGCAGCTCCGCAATATTTGAGAGCTGAGTGGTCAACAGGGGAGACAGAGCAGTTATTGCAGAAGGACCCTCACCTTTCCCTTTCTGCAAAAACCACCTGCCTGAAGTGAGACTTTAGTTTTGTCTTTGTGATGCCTATCACTAGGAGAAAAAAAAAAAAAAAAAAAAGACTTGGACACAAAACTAGATTTCACCTATTTTATTTAGGCCAGTTGGAATCTGGTCCACAATTGCTTGACAGAACGGCCCTCACCTTAAACTGTTTTCCTAGAGAAAATCCCTAATTTTCTAAGTTGAATTTCCCTCATTCTCATGTTTAGCTTAATAATTTGTGATCTAATAATATAGCTCAATTCATTGTGTAGTAGATTTGTTTTTATTCTGGCACGCATGGGAAATACACTTGCCAAGTAATAAAGTATTCAGGCTGCTTGTTTTTTTTTTTTACTAGTTTGTACTTATGTTTATGGTATTGATATAGGCTTTGTATTAACTACTATGCAGTGTGGCTATGTGCTAAAGGGTTTCACACGTGCAAAAATTGGTTATCTACACTACGCGCTTTCTAGGCAGACCTATGTGATGATCTGATAAAATTATTTGGGGGAAATATATTTTGTTTCCAGTACTGGATAGAAGAATATATATTCTTCCCTGTAAATGGTCAATAAAACACAACTACTAGATTGAGAGTATCTGCTGTGCCCACCGAGATGTGCACAGATCTTGGAAAGAGCTGTTATATTGGCAGCATATCTAATTTCTACAAGCCAAATACATAAAACATCTTAATAAAAATCAGTATTATAGATGCCCTAGGTGACCAAACTGAGAGGGTAAGCATTGAAATTTCATGTATATGTTGATGTTGCAAAACCATTCATCACGCATAAGAATCTTTCATTGAATCTTTATTTTTGCTTCAAGCTGTGAAGAAATGTCTACATATTCTGGATTACAGCCATTTACAAACCTCAACTCAAATAGACCACATTTTACTTGTAATAAATTGGACAAATAACAGTTCTCTGTGTTGTTTAGTTATTATTGTGTGTTGTGAATCCTATACATACGCACAAGAATTTGTACCTTAAGCTTAACTCAGTATAATATCCTCTCCTCTTAATAACTAAATGTGAGTCCCTACAGACCACACACACTTAATAGTTTTTTCAGCGTATTTTCCTTAAGAACAATTTTAAACTTTGATTATTTTTAAATTTTAGGATAAAAACCCACCATATTTTTAGGACAGGACGTACATTTTAGGCAGCCCTCTCCAGTTTTAGATCCTAAAGTTCAATTGCTTCAAACTTACCTTGCAATTAAATAGGCCTCTCAATGGGTATAGAAGCATGCATTAGATGTCATTCCTCATCAGTCCACAGAAATGTTAGTTTCATCCATGTGTACCATTTGAGTACAATCATTATGTTACAATATGAAAGGGAAAGTGAGCCTGTATATATAATAACCAAATATGGCTGTCGTCCTGTGCATTCTCTGTAATGCTAGGCAGAATAGGCACATGAAAGCGGAAAATGGAAGGCTGCAATAACAGCAGATCTTAAACAGAAAAAGCAAAATGGAGGAACCACCCAGTCACGAATATGTTAGGGACTGAATTTACCAAGATGTGTGATTCTCTAGGTAATCATGCAAATACCTTTTGCTATTAATTTTCATATAGTTCGTTTTGAATAGTCCATATTTGTGGCAGGTTTAGTTCTGTGTCAGCTATGTCGAAATTCTTCAATAAACCCTGATTTACCTAGGTATCTAGACAAATCTGTTGTTGATTTTCTCCATACAATTTATCAGACCTTTGGTCCTTTGTGCACAGGTTCTTGTTGACTCATGTCTTTATCATTTCATTAAATATTTTGTAAAAATTGCAGTATTTTCCTGGGTGGCACAAAGTTGCAGGCGGGTGGCAGCCCCTGTATTGTGACCCAACTTTTAAGTAACCACTCAAAAACAGCTGTGTGGTTACTGAAAAGTTTCAGCTGGAGTACCCAGATAAGAGGGGCTGGGGAGAACACTGGATTGGTTCTTTCCACCTATGGGTAACCGTGATTCAACTATACCCCATAGGGATGTAATAGTCATAAAGTATGATGTACAGCAAGTTTGTTCACACAATAAACCATAATTTAAAATAAACAATCTTTGAAAAAAATGTAATCTAAAATTTTGGTAACAAACATATTACCAGAACAATAGTTGGGTAACAACTAAGTAAGTGTTGACTGTTTGAAGAACTGTTGGGAACCTTTGCTCAAGAACCACTATGTAGTAGTGAACATATATTTAAAAATGGGCCGCATTCTTGTTTCCAGCAGCAGGTTTCAGGTAAAAGACACAGTAGGTGTGCCTCAGAAAAATTATTGCAGCAGGAGAGCTTGAAGGGACCAGTATTCTCCTGTAAGGAAGAGTTGCCAGCCTCTTATACAGCTTCTGCTGGTTGGTATGATCAGTAGGGGTTCATTCATCCCAGTCCAGTCTTGTGCAGTGCATAAAAAGCATGTGCACAGAGTATTAGAGAAACCTGTTTATTTTTATGAGATGACTAACGCATCTCATTGGACAGAAAAATCATTTATAGCATTGAGGTGCCATGCAAAACAAATAGTGGGAGCACATTGCACCAACACTTGTCATTGTGCATTGCTACGGGAAGACACAGGAGTAAACGGGCTTTTACTCGCCTTCTAATGTCACCATATGTATGTAATGAAACTCTTAATTATACTTAGTACCATTTCTGCTTGATATGTTTGTTAAAACAGAACAGAACACCATAAATGAAATATAAATTACAATAGTATGGTACACAACAAGAATTGTTTTTCAAACCCTGTCTTCAGAGTGTATTTTCTGTCTGACAGTTGAATTGGCTTGTCTTCGATCATGTAGTGTTGTGTCAGAAATCTCAGGGCGCCATGTAATCTCTGAGACAAAGGTTACAATACCGCGACACAATGGGACTAATTTAAAAATTCTTCTTTTCTTCTAAGCTTGACTGTTTCATAATACCCATTGGTAAGACATGCATTTTCTGGCTGCAAAGAGAAATAAAAGCCTCCAGCACATTTATCAGGGTTCAGCATGCAGTACATTTTCCATGTAATACAAGAACAGCCAACTTGCTAGCATAGAGGAAAATGGTTCTGTCTAGGTGCATGGATTTTAGCTACAGACCTTTGTTTATTAAAAAGGAACATAAGGTAGTTTACAGACAACTTTTATGGCTTTCCTAGTTTTGAAACAAATCACACACGTAAGCAGACAGAAGACATTTCACCAGAACAACCTTACTATTTCATTTTGTGCTATTTGGTAAATTTCATTATACTCAGTTGAGTGAAGAGCTTTTACATTTTTTATGGCGTAGTGGCAGCATGCAAAATTGCCTTTGCAAAAATGGAATCTATTTTGTACTTTATGGGAGAAAGGTTCCCGACTCCCGTCTCATAATGCAATGGTCCGTGCATGTTTTATTCCCTTACAGGTATAAAATTTGCTATGCAGCATTCAAGTAAGACACACTATTAACAAATGTAGCTTTTTCGTAATGCCAAACAAGACCATTTTCCTTTTTAAGAAAATAAATCCTGGTATATTACTTTTTAGGAAATTACCCAGTGCAAAAGGGGAGGGTTATTTTATTTTTTTTTCCCCATGAGTTTAAAACTGAGAGACTGCAGCACAGCTTATACCATTAGGTATTAATGTTACTGAGAAAGGTAATGCACAGTGATTTTGTAATGGGGTACAGTGACCTATGCTTTGTACTACAGGCATATACCTTTTCTTTCATAACTTTGTACCACTAAGGAGTATTTGTGCATTTTACAATCTTTTATAATTCTCTGAACAGATAGAATATAATATCATGGTCTTGAATGTTTGTTAATGAGCACTAAATGCATAGCTTTGGTCCAACCAATGATATACAGAATAATTTGTCATTGAAGTTTTGGTGAAAAATGTCAGCATAAAGTGGTAGAATTCTCCACGGAGTATGTACTGTATTTTTTTTTTTTTTATCAGTCTAATGTTCTCTTCACACAAAGACTGCTATAGTACTTCAAATGCTAATCCGATTCAGGCCTTCAGTGCTTCTTCTTCAATAAAGCATGACTTTCAGCTGACCTTCTGCTTACCCACATCTAAATGTGTTCATCTGAAGGGAAATCTGTTATAAAACCAGGATTAGAGTGCTAAAACTTCTAGAATCTATATGCAGAAACATATTTTCCCTGAGTTTCCTGACTTGCTTCTTTTGAGTTTAATGAGTCTTTAATTTCCAGCATGCATAAAATAGCCATCTCATTTCTCCATAAAGTTACAGCGACTGTGTTTTTCCTAAAATATCATTTGTTTGAGCTGATGGCTTTTTATATTTTCAGCAAAACAAGATAGCTGAGCAGCAACCAGTATTTCTTCCAACACGGAGCTTAGAAGAAAATTGTCTATGGGAGTCTTCTCTTGGCATATTTTGTTTTCTGAGTTTATTGTGGCACTTCCTGCTGTTCAATTTAATAATCTGTTTTTAAGCCTTTTAGATGAAATTTCAATTACTTTTTACCTTCAGCCAGAAGAATTAGTTTATTCTTCTCCTTCATTAATATCTGGCTTAAACCACTAATTAGATCGCCATGTGGTCTTAATGCTGACAGTTACAGGAGAGTTTCCTTTTTGCGTGTCCATATGGTTTTTACATAATCTTATAGAGCAGGAGAACATGATGGAGCATCTGTAGCAGCATGAAACTGCACTTGGTTTTGTTGGTTGTGCCTAGGCTTGCTGACTTTCCTACTGTCATGCCAAGGGTTTCTACTGCAAATACCATGTACAATGATAGCTGGTACAATCAAGAGATCAACTGATGTTCAAAGGCTGTTGAACTGCATAAACACTCACCAGCCACTTAAGTGACGTAGAATATGGCATGGTTGTTGGTGCCAGACTGACGGCTCTGAATTACTCTGACTTTCCCTTGTTTCCCTTGTAACTCCGGGACAAGAAGTCCTACGCAAACATAGAAATAAATGCAGCTCTAAAAAAGCATTCTCTAAAAAGGGTTCATGCATTCCATTTAAACTAGGTAATCCAGAACCTTGTTACTTTTCCTAACGGGTGTTACTACAAAGGATCAACAGATCAAATACCTGTACATCTCTGACATCCTACTTTTATTTGTGTGTTTTCAAAAAAAAAAAAAAAAGAAGCGGGTTTCCCACTTTTCTGCCCCAGGGGTAGATACATTTACAGTTTCCAAAAGAGCAATGAAATCTATGTTGTATAAAAAAAATACAGCATCACAATGCCAGGTCCCTTCCTAATATCATAAAACACACTCATTTAGGTCATACAACATAATAGAAAACATCAACTAAGTGACTTCAACAGAAGAAAGTGACCTGCCAATACCTATTGAAATATTATTGCTTGATCTAAGAAGGGTTCCTGTAGCATTCATGATCCATTGAAGTTTTTGCTTTGTGTGTTGAAGATGATCATCTTTAAAGTAGAAATAAACCCCTCTATACTCATTTTTCATTTCTGATTGGGCCTAGGTTGACATAATTCCTTTGTGTCTGCATTCAGTCCCCTGGGATTGCAAGGTATGCTGGCAACTAACACTGAGCACATGCGCAGCTTACAATTTTTGACGGTTCACCGGAGCAATCTGGGAGGGAAGTATGGTAATTGCAGAATAGACATTGCCTACCCTTTCTGCAATACTCCCTGCCTGATTCAAAATATTTTAAGGAGACATCTCGCAAATCCATAATGCTCACCAATACACTTGGAAAAACTGAGTAAGCTAACCAACCATCAGCATTTTTTTATTGTTTAATTGGAAACAATGTCAGTTTAAAATGATCCATTTGATGTTTGTGTGTTTTAATGTGATTGGAAATGTTTTACAATTTCTGTTTTTATAGTCAGTTTACAGCATATGTGAAGACTAAAAGTGGTCATTTCACCATATATTAAGTTTGCATGGTCCACAATTGTCACTCCCCAGAACCTATTATTAAAGTGGATGTAGACAGGAAGCTGCTACACAGAGGCTTCAAGAGATCAGATGCACTGACATGCAGCAAGTATGAATAAAAGTAAAAGCAAGTGTTTTATCAATAAGCAACAATAGCAACAGTTTTTGGTGTGTAGTACTTTAGCAAAGGACACTTCATCCAGTTGGGGTTTACATTTAAGGATAACTAATGGAGTAGTGTATCAAAATCTGTATAAATATCTGTTTGAGTGTTAAAAAATAAAAAAAAAAGAAGGTAACCATCTTCTTTTGATTTTTGTTTTTTTTTCTCTCCTTTTCTTGACTTTTGTCCTTTGTCCAATACCAAAGCACTTCCCTGTGTCGGTATGACTGTGTGAAGAGAGATTAAATTGGTGTTTATTTCAGCACTACAGCCAGTGTATGATGTTTATACTGCATAAGTATAACTACTGGCATGTTTTCTTCCTGGGTGGCCGAACAAGTTGAGATATTGGAATTCATGAGCAAGTGTAGCATTCATTGACTTTTGAATGATCTTGAATACAAGTCTCTAGTGCACATACATATATCAATGGATATTTTTCCATCAGTGATGATTTTTAGAAGAATTTGACTACTGACATTATTTCCTTTCTCCAGCGACCTGTTTGGTGTGGCAATGACATGCAAATTCTTTGGCTTATCCATTTTAAGCTACAAATGAGAGATTTAGTTCACATGGAGGACTCATAAAATATGTATTGACTGCTCCTTGCATCTCAAGTCTACATCTGTAAATACACTGAGATCAGTGTGACTTTTTTCAGTTTCTATGCAGTCCTGTCCTGTTATCTTTGTTATTCAATTAATTAGGTACAAATGTAAATTGTAGGTGCTTATCTTTAGAAGTGAAGTTCTAAATACACTTTTTGATGTTACAAACCTAATTATATATTTTGGCTGTTTTTCGCAAATCCAAAGCCAATTTTTTTTTTTGAGCTAGAGTAAAGGAGTTTTAACAACTGTCAGTTTATTATGCTGTAAGTGTTTCCTCTGTGTCCTCTCCAAATTTTGTTTTTTTTGAATGAGAATAAATATTAAGGGGGTATTTATACAAGGTAAATCGTGTAAGAGGCCATTTTCCTGTCTTTTCAGAGATTTCCTCCCACCATTTCCTTTTGAGTATACTGCATGGGAACCAAAAGATAAAACAATACCCAGTGGGACACAAATGACAAAACACCTTTTGTTAACATATATATATATATATATATATATATATATATATAATCTTACATATTTAGATTTTTTATTTGGATGTATTTATTTATATCTATTTACATATTCTATATTGTGCACATCTAAATTTAGATTTAAATCTATTTAGATTTTTAAATCTATTTTTATTGACTGTTTAAAAACAGAGCACCGTAATTATTCTGCCAGTAGTCCTTTTCACACCAGTTGCAACAGGCAATATTTTTTGTGGACCTTCTCTATCAATAAGTTTCGACTCCTTCTTCTCTAAGTGCATGTTGCTCCTATAGCAGTGTGGTACCTTTTACTAAATGCACATGCATTTAGTTTGCTTTGCTTTACGCTGTGGTCAGAAGTCCATTGCACACAAATGTGCACAACAATGCAATACGCAGCATTGAACTCATCAGGTGCATTTGGGGTGCCTTGAACACTGGATGGCAACCCAGTGTACCAATACATATCCTGTGTGTTGTGGTAAAGCAAGGCCAACATATGCCTTTGTCTGGGGTGGTATAGCTGTCAATGGTCCCCACACATCTTTGTTTTGACTGACAGTGAGGTGCTCCAATATAATGTAAGACTCCAGAATGTAACCCTAGCTTCCAGCGCAGTTTGTTCAAGCACTCAGGGTTTCTGTTGCTGCACACATGATCTCCTTTTGCATGGTGCAGTTGTGTACTGTGTACAAATAGGGCACCCACTCTCTGGTATTGTATTTCTATTGTCTTGTCCGTTCCCCTACACTAAAGCATCCCCACTGCCCAAGACCCCCAACATCATTCCTGACTGTAGGCATGTGAGGAGCTGCCCATTCTATTTAACATGATAACATGCCTATGTACAATACACTCTGCCATACAATGTGGGTGCTCGCAGCCTGGAAAAAAGGCCAAGGGGACTACCTGCTAACGCATGATCTTTATTGTGTAAATGCCACTTGCCTTTTTATTCAGTTCTGCAAAAAAAAAAAAAAAAAAAAAAGTATCTGTGTGTGTATGTGTGTATATGTATGTGTATATATATATGTATATGTCCATAAATCATTTTATTATGATTATTACTATCATGGATCCTATTTTTATTCTACGTATTCCACTAAATGTGGATTTCTCTAAATGTGTTTTTTTTACTGTGTAGTGCATGTACAAGCTTCAATGCATCCTCGCTCACTTGGGATTGCTATTCCAGAATGGGGAAAAGCTTAGAAGGCTGAATAGATTCTGGCGGCTAAAAGATTACAGATGATTAATTGTAGCAGTGATGACAAAGTAGAAGTGAATGGTAAGACAGAGACCATGATAAGAGTGTCAGACTTGAATAAGGTGAATAGTGCTGGGGATGGCAAGCTGCATCAGGACCTTTTAGTAATATGGATGACCGTACTGATGAGTTTTGTCAGCTGATGGACTGTAATATTGAGTCGTGAGAGTTGAACTCCTATTGCAATCTGAAGCTAATAAAGTAAAAATAATTTTACTTATTTTGTTCTAATTTACTATGATCTGTATGAATGGTTAAAAAAAAAAGTATCATGCATGATAGCAATCAGTATCAATGACAGATAATATTTATTATTATTTTCACAATGTGTTTGCCTAAAGAAAATATAGTCTTTGCAGATATTTTTTTAATATCTGCATTTGATCAACTTGTAAATAATCCAATCATAGTGTCTGCTAATGTTTTTATGTATAGTTGTCATGGTATATTGTCATATGGCAGTTATGTTTGCTTTTTAGTGCTACACCGTAATTGTGGTCTGGTGTTACCCTCTCGAACTGCGAGTCTACCAATCTTCTCACCAAGACAATACTTTCTCTGTGTGGCTGTCCAGGTTATTGATCTTATCTAAGCACCTCATAAACAAAATTGCTGATTAAATTGTCTGATACACAGTAGGTCCTTGGAGGGAGAATCTACAAACTTGAGTAAAATAAAAATATTCAACAGCAAGAATGTGTATGTCATACCAAAATGTACAACTATAGCTAACTATGTGCTTTCAAATGCCCTTTTCCTTACAAACAAGATTAACATTCGAATTTGTCTTCAGTACACTGTGAAGGATATATCTGACGAAAAAGAGTATAGTGGGATATTAATGTGTGTTTCATTCATCATTTATTGCATGATAACCTAACAAAGCAGCAAGGGTGAATATTTGCACATTGAGCTGCATTAAGTGCTGAGTTTTTCCCCATTTTCTAACTAATGAAAACCTTTTTAAGGAATTAGGGTATCATCACCTTTTTTTTTCTTACTACAAATTATGTATGCATTATGCTTTTGTTAACTGAGCCTAATGTACACATACTAATATCTAAAAAGTGATACTGTAATTCTTTTGTATAGTATAGCCTGTTTTGCTTGTAGATTGAACAGGCAGCTGTGCATTGCTATAATGGAAACATTTCTGTGTGTCTATTCCTGAAACTGGGGTCTCTTGTGGCATGACCTCCATATTGCTGCCACAAGTGGTTTACGCTTCAGGACCTTGGTATTTTGGGTCTGTATAATTGCTGTGGTCACATGAAATCTTGTACAAAACCATCCTCCTGAGCCTGTACATTTTCTAGAGGAAGAATTCATCTTTCAGATTTGTGTACAGCAGTACAAAGAATTTACTGTTGGAACAGAACAGCCTAGCTAAATTAAATTCAATATTTTTTAAGGAGTTCTTTGGCTAAGTATAATTGCGGCATGCAATAGTTCTCCAAATCCATGTTATTCACTTGATGCAAATATATTTAAATTATTGTATTAGAGTGTTTAACACTTTTTTTGTGTTTAAAGTCAAATTTTGGACTTCTAATAAAAAATATATATGTTACAGAAGTTACCTATAAATGCATCTGCATACACAATTTTTTTTCTTCGTCCCTCTGAAAATTTGAACCTGACAGCGAAGTCCACCTAATGATGGTGTGTTATTTAGGAATATTTCTCTCTAATTATCTGCACAAATATGGAAATTATATTCCTATCAATGCATATAGATATTCA
>NC_092861.1:76891654-76897112 GCF_032062135.1 Pyxicephalus adspersus | reverse complement strand
TAATTATTTGACTATAATGTAATATGCCTTCTATAGATTATTGTATATTGCATGTCATTATTCTTTGAACTTTCTTGCTAAATGGGGCAAAAATTATTAGGATCATTGCTGATTGGATCAATTCCTTACTGTAAGTTTTCCATATCCGAATTTCTCCTTTTGGACAATATGCGACAAAACAGACCAGTTACTCCATGTGGTTTAAGTTCAAGATGAGAGCTAATCATAATCATCATCAATCATAATCCATGTTACAGATTTAATGTGTATGATTGGTACAGCATTCACACAATCCAGCTGCAGTTTTCATTATAAACCAGTATGCTCCAATCTCTGCAGAACTATGTCTGAAATTGTCCTCAAAACTAATAACGATTTCCTAAATGAGAATTGTGGCATTTATCAGACAGAATCTTAAATAGTGGTTCTGTTCAGTACAAGACTGTCTTTATGTATAAAAATAGAAGTAATAAATATTAATTTATTGTCATAATAAATGTGCCAAATGAGGGTAGAGATTTGTAGAAAATAATTGTTTTTGAGTCAGATCATTGATCAATGGCAGAGCAGACGAGTATTGTGGGTTAGCCCAACAGTGTCACCTGCAGGTGAATAAAATACTTATATATTCTTCATTTGGCAAATGTGAAATCAGTCTGCAGGGAAATATCATTTACGTGTAATGTACATTCTCCTGACATTTTTTAGATATGTTTTTAGATATTTTTTGTAATATTTGGAGTTTCATCCTTTAGCTCATTTCTAATAATGGTCATTAATTTCCTGTTTCGCTTGAGGGATAATGAAGAAAGTACTGACAAACATCAAATTTGGAAATGGCTAGCTTTCTGTTGAATCAGAAGATTGGTTGTACTATTTATACATTTGCTGAAGCTCTGTTATGACTTTTTAAATTTGCGTTTTGTAATTTTTATTTGGACATGAAGCTGAAGCCAATATTGCTATGTGCAGCATTTATGTCTGTGTTTTATATATTTATTCACTGTTTACCTTTCTTCCTTTTTTTTTTTTATTATGTAATAAAAACGCTGTAGTTTCACATGCTACCTACTGAAGTTCCTGTCTTTTTTTTGACCATACATCATCAGAGATGTTATGTTCATCTGTCGAATCTTCCATTTTTTAATAAAAAAATGGCAGTGGTATTGGGTGTAAACAATGCCAATCCCAAAGTTTTAAGTATTATTGGTGACTCTATCTATGATAAATGTTAAAGTGAACAGTGTGTGAGTGTTACATATACAATTCTTTCTATACAAAAGAGAATATTTTGTAAATAAAATAAAAGATGATGCCCTTGACAATCCCTATTTTTCAACCAGCTCACTGGTGAAACCTTTATTAGTCATTATTTAATGAAATCTAACATTATTTGAGAACTAGATATTGGCCACAGTAGCAAGTAGGCAGTGCCCTTTTTTAACCACTACAATCCTTAGATCAATTGAATCTGTCTGTCTTCCTGGCAGAGATGAATTATCACCTGTCACAGTTATGTGTGGTAATTCCACTTGTTCATAAGAATAATGTGAAGGGTCCAAATCTTAACCGCGTCATCAGGCACATAGTGTAATCTGTGAACGTTTGAACAGAGAGTGAAACATAAAAGATATAAAAATATTACTTATTTTAGGACTGTACAGCAGGGTGTGTTTACTATGGCACCTCAAATGTGACAGGCTAGGTCTACACAAACTATTTTTTTAAATGCTTATGAGTTTCCATACCACCTTTGAATGTGTTCATTGGTGTTTATACAAGTGTTTAAAGCAAGCCGTAAAATGTATATAAAACTGCATATTGCTTTCATGGACATTTGTAAGTGTTTCTAGGTGTTCAAATTAGGAGTTTAAAAAGCTTATAGATGCATTTATAAATGCTTGCAAATGTTTATAGGTGGTAAAATTTAAAGTGCAGCAAAAAAGTGTTCTCTTTAATGCAGAAAAATGTGCTGCTCATAAATGCTTTGGTGTACACTGGCCAATTGGAATTTTAATTTGAAGCATGGGTGTTTAAATGCTGACCAAACAATGTGTAATGGGCAAACCATGTGTAAACAATCCTAAGGCTAATCCTAATAGCTAAGGCTATGCACACACGTCACATGATTTTGTCTAATTATTGCTTCAGGGCTAGTTTTGGACGATATTCTGACGTGTGTACAGCACTCATCCGACATCGTTCATAGGTCCATCCTGGCGGATCCATGGACGCCAAATGACTGTAATACAGATCAAGGGGAGAGAGCCCAGTGGGGTGCCACGCGTTCTCCCCCTCCCCTCTCCATAGAGCAAAATGGCACTATATGTACAGCAGCCTTAGCTATAGTCAGTATATATACCATAACTGCTTTTATATTTCTATCTGTTATTGATGTTACCAGGTATTCACAATGCTGTCAATATAATTCATAGTCACTGTATCTACGTTATCCAGTAATATTATAGAAAGGAACTATGAATGACTTTCATTATTGTATATCAAGGGAATTATACCTATAATACAGCATATGACATGTCAAGGCAATACAACTAAAATCTTCAGATTTCGATTGTTTTGGCTGGCTTTCCACTATAGATAATAATAGTGATGAGCGTTGCTTCCATGTGCTCCAAGTCTTCAACGATTGAAACTGTAGAGCTATTTGGTCAGCACTACCGATCTAGTCCAACATATTGAATATAGATTGTTTTGTACTATGCCTAATAATCAATGAAGTACAGTATGTTGGGATTAGTGGTAAAAAAGATACCATTCGACTATAAGTACAAAGTATATTCCTAATGTGGAAACCATATATTTCCATTATCACCCATCGCAAATTTCATAATTTCTACATTCAAAATGCTGTCTAAGTAATTGAAGTTATGATGTTAGTCGGTTCAATAAGTTTCCTCATCCAAGAAGCCATTTAAGGCTAGATTAGAAAACAGCAGGGAATCTCTTTCTACATTAAGCTACCTCAAACTTATTAGCAAAGATAATTAAACATTACTTCTTTATAACATTTACTTTTTTAGTAGCCAAACTAATTAGGTAAATTACAGTAATTGGATTTTGGAGCACTTTTTACTTGGAAACATTTTAAAGTAAAATAAAAACAAAGGTAAGTTTAAACTCCTGGTAACTGGCACGTTAAACATTATAAGAATATAATCTAATGGGCTATTATTCTAAATGTTAGGGGTTGGGTTTGTTCATAGTTTGTGAAATCTTGCCGTCGGTGGCACCAACTGCAAATCCAATGTTTTTCCATTGTTCATCCTTTCTTTTAAGCTTTGGGAATCTTTGACCTGGAGAAAGTATTCAACCAGTAAATATGGTTTTTCTGATCTGCCTGCATGGTCTTAGTAACCGATCCACTTAGTAGCAGGTTAAAGATAAGAGGACATTCCTTCAGCTCCTACCAAGTTGGTGAAAGCAGTTCATGTGTTTGTATTATGACAAGTTCCTTTAAAATGGGACTTTTAAACAAACTACTGATTTTTTTTTTTTTTAAGTGAACCAAGCATTTTGTGAGTTTTGAGCATATTTGGGTTTCTAATGATAATTTACTCAATAGTCTGATAATAGTCTGAAAACACTGATATGTTTTGATTTGTATTAACATATCGGTTTCCTAAAAAAAGCGGGCAATGTTAAGGGTTTGAACGATGATTTGGCTGGAGGTACTGACTTTATCACTTGGCAAAGTAATAAAGTCAGAGGGTTAGAATATTAGTCAGCAATATTAGATTTGTATGTAGAGAAGTGAAGATTCAGATTCAGTGTTAGGTACCTTACTGCTTTTAATTTCATTAAGGAGGAGTTTATTAGGTTTGCCTTTTATGGCAGATGCCATGTGGAAAAAAAGACCAGTCAGTCCTTTTTCTTGTATGTTGGATCTGACATATGGTCATAATACAGAGAGTGTACCCAGGATTGTGCATGTTTCATGATTTTAATAGACTATGGTGTATTTTACATCAATGGATAGTTAATTTGCCCAAGTCTATATGGCTAGTGCAATATTTGTCACACAACTTACACAACTTATTACATGTTCATTTACTGTAAAGGGGAAGTGTCAAACCTATTGCTGATAATCCTCTGTGGCCCATTCTGAAAGTTCCTGCACATAATTTGCAGAACAAGAATTTATGTTAGCTGTGTCTGACACAGTAATGATCTGGGACAACACTTGAGGGAGGGTGGGAAGCCACCCGGGGAAAAAGGTATTTTAAAGCATTTTCCAGCAAAAAAACAGTCACCAGTCATACCATGCAAGGTTATCCCTTTTTTTTTTTTTTTAAACACATGTTAAATCTGCATTTTTAGATTGAGAAATACCTAAAACATTGAAACATTGTGTTTTCTGAAAGCATAGGTCCTATTTTGTTTTGTTGTACAATATTTGCAAAACTGTTTATCAAATCTGTATTTTCAGTAACAATTTCACAAAAATAAATTGTGCATACAATGTAAGTGCAAACATAATGTAAATCATATTTTGGTTTGTTTAAAATAAAAGATGAGGTTGTGGTAGAGTAAATAGATATCAAGTAATAAAAAAAAAAAAACAGGATTTATATAGCGCCAACAGATTACGGAGCGCTGTACATTAAATAGGGGTTGCAAATGACAGACTATTACAGTGACACAGGAGTGTCATGTCTCAAAACCCCTGCGTAACAGCTAAGGAGATCAAGGAAAGGATGGAGGAATGGATGAACCTGTAAACCATAGAATGGACAGCTGTGTGGTGCTGAGATGTGCCATCCTGTGAGTTCCATAGAAGAGATTACCTACCAAAAAGCCCTGAGCCTGCTGAAATATCTACAGCCTCGGCTTTCATGGGCTTGTTTAAAACTAGAATGTCGATTTGGTTAAAGGTACTGACCTAAAGTATTTTGGTTTTGAGCAGAAAATGTGTGTGTTGCAATTGCTTCCTTTTGTCCCAGAACTGTATGTTTCTTTAGCAGCGCTAACAAGTATTGTACCTCTTACATCTTGTGACTGCACAGTGAAAGGAGGAGCTGCACACTTATAAACTCATCTCTGTGTCACTGTCAATTTGAAGGTTATTTTCAGGGTTAGCCTAAACTGGATCTAATATCAGTTTTTGCCATGTAGTTAGGGTTCTCATATATTTACTTGTGTTCTCTTGGTTTTCTACCTGGCATGCTGTGACTGACTTTCAGCTGAGGAAAAATTGTTTGTGGAAGAGCCACTGTCTAACCAGATCATGCTTCTGAGTAATAGGCATATAAGGGCAGGGGTGTCAAACACGAATACACAGAGGGCTAAATCTTATGAGTGGCCCCCCGCTGGAACTCTCTCTTCATTGACATAGCGTTGCTCCTAAAATTCCCGGTATAATTGAGTCCAACAGTCCAATGCAGGACCACGCATAGGTAGAGACCCCGCTGGTCTAAGTGATGCCAGGAATTGTAGCGGC
>NC_092861.1:76888431-76890152 GCF_032062135.1 Pyxicephalus adspersus | reverse complement strand
TATTGTTGGTACACATGTTCCAGCTAGGCACTTATGCTGGGGAAAAACCCTCTGCTCCTTGCCTAATTTCCTAATTTACCTTGTACATTTAAAATGCAGAGAAAATTGTACACTTACTTTAAAATTATCAGGTATAATTTTGTAACAGTTTTTTTTTTTTTTGAAGCAAAACAGGAGCAGAACAAGAGATTTTTAGGTAATATTTAGGTGTCCCTAACTCTATATCCTATTTGCCATTTTCCATTTATTGCAATTACAATGGGTGTTACTTCTCTCCTTTCTAATTTTTTTTTTTTTTTTCTATTCACAAAAAATGTCTTTATAATTCATACTTAAATTCTACCTAGAAAATTTTGATTTGCGATAAAGCAGTAAATTAAACTATGCTTTTTTAGCCTTGCAACGATATGTTCCCAGTTAGTTGTGCGGTGTCAAATTATCTTTGTATGTGAAGTCTTTCCAATTAATTTTTACGTTCTGGATCTGTAATTGAAACCTGTCATCCTTGACCTAAATATAATTAACTGGATTTGATTCCAAAACGCTTATTGCTTTACAATAACGCATATATGCTTCATTCATAGTGCCAATCATCTTCTTTCTGTTGAAGGAAGCATTGAGAAAAAAAATTACAGATCTGTAAGAAAATATTATGTCTGTAAGACCAGCAAGTTCCGCTTAACATCTCTGGAGACTAACACTTGTCGAAAGTTGTCACATATGATTAAAGGAGTCATTGGCAACAATCAGACTTGACATTGTTATATCAGGGGTTAGCAAAAGCATAATTAGCAAAGTGATTAACGGCAAAAGAAATGCTGTGTAATGCACAGGGATCAATTTTCCATTTAAAACACTTACACCATTATTTAAACTTACATGTGGTTAGTTAATTATATAGTTTACAATACTGAAAAGCTGGATTTCTCAAGGCACGCAAGCTGTTCTGTCCCATCTGCAGTCCAGCTATTAAAAATGTGAATTGCACTGACTCCAAACACACTGGTTTTACCCTGGGAAGATCCACGGAGCAGGTGTTCTTCTGATATTACTTTGCAGTACAGTTAATAAACCCTACTGCCAAAATGTATTCTTTTAGTTGGTTTCTCCTTGGAGTATATGTAACTGTTATATGCATAAGGTGATATATTCAAGATTTAAAAGCATGATATATCTTGTAAAAATAGAATTATTGCAACTTTAAAACCCCTATTATTGATTTCTATAAGTTACTTATGGTAACTCTAGGCTCTTATTTAATTTTGTTCATTTAAAGCTTTGATATTTTTCTACTAGAAACCTGTTTTTTTTTTTTTTCTCCTATCTACTCACCTACTTTTTAAGAAAAACGCTTTAAACCTGAGATGATGGCAACTCTATGCTCTGGCGCTGTAGAGATAATCTAAACATCCTTCCAGATTATTTTTTTCTTTTTCTATTAGCCTAAATTCATACTATGTGCTGGGAATTGTAGTACTGAGTGCACAGAATTTGGGGTGGCTTTCAATACTTGGTGTATCTTAATACCAGCTTTATACTGTGTATAAAGACAACAAAAAAACAGGGCAGGTGCTTTTACATTACCTTTAAGTGATCTTTATTTTTTCCACCATGTTATGCAGTTTAAGTACATTCTAAAATTTTAGAACATATATGGCAACATATACGTTTTCCCCTCCTGGTTCAGATTTTTTCAGCTGTGGTAAGTGCTGTGTCACATT
>NC_092861.1:76815369-76888371 GCF_032062135.1 Pyxicephalus adspersus | reverse complement strand
CTTCAATTACCTGGTGTAGACAGGTCTTTGATCAGAACTGCTTATCTTCCTAAAAGAATAGGACCTGTAGGTAAAAGTGAGCTGTCAACTTTTGGCAGTGTTATCTGCAAGGGGAGGGTGATGGTGGGTGTTGGCCTCTTTAAGACACCCTTTTTCCCCCCAGGAACAGAAACACTAGTACTGCAGCAGAAAGTAGCAGACAGCTGGCTTGCAGGGACACATTCCTTGCTGTAAAGCTGTCTGGTTTATTTACATTAAACATTGCTCATAACTTGCTCAAAATGATTTGCTGTCACTGCATGTGAATAGAGGGCTGTGCACATTGAATTGGCCCCTCCTTAAGTGATTTTGAAGGCATGGGAGTAAGACAGTTTTCTTAAAAAATTTTTGTCAGCCAGTAGACCTCTGATCCTGGGTATACTGAGGAACTAAAAGGAAAATATCTTGTATATTAGGAAATCCATGGGAACAATAGTGGGAACGGGTTGTATGTATACTGATGTTACAGAATGTAGTCCTGTTAAACGGTTCAAATGTTTTTCTGTTTTTTTTAATGTTTAGAAAAGGAGTTCCTGAAAATATGATTATTTTTGTTCTAATGACCCATTCAATTAAGCAAATGCTGCATTTTTAGTTTTCTGAGCAAATTTCTTGCCTTTGGCAAAAGCAAAAAGATGCTTGGTGAAGAAAGATGCATCTCTAACATAACGGATCTCACCACAAAGTTAAAAAACCTAGCAGACATAAGGTAATTCAGCTGTAAAAGCATAGTGTACCATGTGTGCCTTACTTTAGCCCCAACCTTTATTTTATTCAATGGTGGTGGTGGGAATTGTAAATCTTTACATAACAGCCTGCAAAAAGCAGCATCAAATATGTTATTTAAGATAAAGTCCCAATTTCACACTGGTTTAATGATTTGTGAATATGTAGAATTTTTGTATTACAGTACTTGAAACAGTAAAGAGAAGCCGAGATTTGATTTTGAATGTAATGTTCCAGTAGCACAAAAGTGATTAACCACAATCTCTCTATTCTCCTGAATCGTTCATGAGTAGTCAGACAGAGATTTTTTTTAAAAATAACATTCACTGTCTTTGCAGGGAAATCATTGAAAGGTGTATTGTTGAAGTGTTACCGCGGACATTTACAAAACCATTTTTCTCAGTTTTGTTAGAATTTAATCAGCTTACTGTTTGAAAAGAACTGGCAGTACAGTGCATTTAGTTCCAAAAATAAATGTGAATGGCAGCCAATTAACCTCTCCAATTTTTCTATCAGCAACTGATAAATTGCAAGCAACTACAATTTGAATAATGTTGTGGTCCTTTTTTATTCCTAGAAAAATGGGAAAAGATACTTCCAGAACTAGGGGGAGAAAAGACTTAATGTCCATCAGGTTTAACAATATCTAAATTCTAAAGTGGTCAGTAGGGGTAACACCAAACCCTTGGGTCAGCCACTGCATATTTACCCTCTACACAATGATTAATAGCTTGCATTCTGTTAGTGAAATATTAAACAACAAGTCATTACCTTGCTATATGTTTTACAACTTCATTGTCAAAAATGTTTTTTGTATGTGTGGCAAACAAATGTTTTTTGTAAACCCTAATATCTCAGTATTCTTTGCTTCTATATGGCAGTGACATTTTAGATACCTCTTGCATTAGTGATAGTGTTAGACAAGACACTAAGGATAATTATATAATTGGGTCATCTTGTTTCTGGGCATGCCTAAATTTTTCTCATACCTATACAGCCCCAGACTCGGATGGTACTGTCAGCCTGTCCCACTTGTTAGTGGACTTCTGCTCTCCTTTAAAGTTCGAGTGAAATTTAGCAAAAGATAGGTGATATAAAACTGATTAGGTGCTGACTGCACTGCAAACCTTGTTCTCACCAGATGTATTTTTAACTTGATTTTGTAACTTTAAATTTTCATACAGCATATTGTGCATTTTTGATGGGCCCTATGTAGTTGTTTTAAATGGCAATATGCAGGACCAGCAAATGTTTAATGAAGGTAATGAATTCTACAGTGATCAATGAGGTTGATTTACTAAAAGATATATAATCGTCCACTTTGCAGAGGATCATTATTTTAGTAGCAAAAGTTTACTTTGCAAACAATACCCAATCACATGTCATGAAATGTGAATATCATGATTGTTGGGTTGCACATGATTGGAGGGCTGAAATCATTTGCGCTTCACCACATTTACTAAAATAATTATTCTGTGCAGAGTGATAGTTTACTTTACTAACTAAACAGTCTAAACCCTATTGTATTTAATACTGTAAATGTTCATTGCTTGCATTGAAAAACCAAACCTATGTACAACAGCACTGTTGATGAGTAGGGATGAGCGAGAATGCCTCTGACATTCTCGCAAAAATTTCCCCAAACTTCCGATGAATTCCATTGAAGTGTTTATAAGTACAGCCCGGGGAGCGTGGGAACCTGCGGTCACAGCTGATTGGAGTCACGCGAGTGCCTCAAATCACTTGTGACTGCTGGAAAACTCTTATTGGAGTTTCTCCATTGCTGGTCTAAAGAATACATAATTTTGTCTTTCATCTTCTGCCTAAAGTGTTCCATTTTACTATATTGTAGAAGGCCAAACTACTTAAAGACTATAGTTAAATAGCCAATCATAGAAATTAGAGTGTATTTATATTACAATAGTTAGACTAATGAAAAATACTTTTCATTAGTCAAAGTCTTCTTTTTTAATACCTGGATCATTATATATTTTCAATTGGATCAGCAGGTTAACCAAATACTTTTCAAATACTACATAGATCTTAATGTAGGAGTGCTGCTATAGAGTTTTCTAATGTTGGATTTTTCACGATGATTAGCAGTATAATTATCCATTTCATTTGGTGCCGCTTAAAGGTTGTGCATATTTCCCAGGTGTGCTGTGTATTTGCTGTTTCAATGGATAGCCATAAATTACAACTAAAGGCAGCATTAAAATTTAAAATGTTACATTAAACTGAAAAGGTTAACATTTGTCCTTGTGGTCATTTATTCTATGTTATAATCTAGCAGATTGTTATATTTTCTCTTTAAACTAAGCTATATTTGTTAATATTCACTTTGCAATATTGTACCTATCTTTTTTCAGATACCATTTGTAAACAACATTGTCCTATAGTGCAGTATAGCTTTTTTTCTAATTTTTTTTTCTATTATAATATATTATTTATTGGAGAAAAGATAAACTTCAGAGATCCTGCAGGCAATGCTGGTGGCTAGGTCTTTGCCCTCTGTTTGCCTTATAAGTTTTCAAATTACACCGAAAATACCTTTTTTATTTTATTTTTTTTGCTGTCAAACAAATAATAAAATATGAATTGCACATTTTGCCATTTGTCACTATCATTGACTTGCTGGTTTTGGGCATATATACACCTTTTACTTGTGGTCTAAAATTGCAGTTTTCCTCCCAAAGCAATAATCATTAGAAGGTATAGTTTATCTTCTGTATGGTTTTGTTTTGGGTCTAGAAAAGGCACCCATTGTGTGATGTTTTGTATTATTATTATTAAACAGGATTTATATAGCGCCAACATATTACACAGCGCTGTACAATAAATAGGGATTGCAAATGACACACTAATACAGACAGTGATACAGGAGGAGAGGACCCTGCCCCGAAGAGCTTACAATCTAGTAGGTGAGGGAATTTCACACACAATAGGATGGGAAATATGTAGTGGTGGTGTGTAGTGGTAGTTTCAATTGACAGAAGAAGACGGGTAGGCAAGTTTGAAAAAATGGGTTTTGAGCGCTCTTTTAAATGAGCAGAAAGTAGGAGCAAGCTGAATAGGACGAGGAAGACCATTCCAGAGAGTTGGAGCAGCTCTAGAGAAGTCTTGTAACCGTGCGTGTGATGAGGTTATGAGTGAGGAAGTCAGTAGTAGGTCATTGGAGGAGTGGAGAGAGCTGCAGGGGGAGTATTTTTTAACCATGTCAGAAATGTAAGTGGGACAATACCTGTGTAGGGATTTGAAGGCAAAGCACAGGAGCTTAAATTTGATTCTAAGGTGAAATGGAAGCCAATGGAGAGAACTACAAAGATATACAGTGGAAGAGGAGCGGAGGGAAGGATGGATGAGTCTGGCTGCAGCATTCATGATAGATTGTAGAGGAGAGAGTCGGGTTAGTGGAATACCAGCGAGAATGTTACAGTAGTCCAGACGGGAGATGATGAGAGCATGTACAAGGAGTTTGGTGGTCTCAGGGGACAGGTAGGGGCGGATTTTGGCGATGTTGCGTAGGTGAAAGTGACAGGACCTGGAAATGTTCTGAATATGGGGGGTAAATGAGAGGGCCGAGTCAAGGGTGACACCAAGACAACGTGCCTGAGGCGAGGGCCGAATAACAGTGTTGTTAACAGATATATGTCAGGGGGGGATTTGGAATTTGAGGGGGGGATGATGATGAGTTCTGTTTTATCCAGGTTGTGTTTCAGGAATCGGTCAGACATCCATGTGGAGATGGCTGACAGGCAGCATGAGACCTTATCCAGGACTGAGGGAGACAGGTCAGGGGTGGACAGATAAATTTGAGTGTCATCAGCATACAGATGGTACTGCAAGCCAAAGGAGGATATGAGACTACCCAGAGAGGAGGTGTACAGAGAAAAGAGAACCGGTCCAAGGACTGACCCTTGGGGTACACCAACAGGGAGGAGAGTGGGTGAGGAGGAGTTACCATTGAAAGAAACTTGAAAGGAGCGGTCAGACAGATAGGAAGCAAACCAAGAGAGAGCAGTGTCACAGATACCAATGGAGTGCATGATTTGTATTAAAAGGGGGTGATCAACAGTGTCAAAAGCAGAGGAAAGATCAAGGAGAAGGAGCAGGGAAAAGTTGCCTTGAGACTTAGCTCTGATGAGGTCATTGGCCACTTTAGTAAGGGCTATTTCAGTGGAGTGGGCAGCTCTAAAACCAGACTGGAGGGGGTCAAGGAGAGAGTTGGTGCTCAGGTAATGGGTGAGTCTTTTGTAGACAAGGCGTTCAAGAAGTTTGGAGACATATGGGAGAAGGGAGATAGGACGGTAGTTGGAGGGTAGGGAGGGGTCCAGTGAGGGTTTCTTTAGGATAGGGAGAATTATGGCATGTTTAAAAGCTGAGGGGTATTTACCAGTAGAAAGGGAGAGGTTGAATAGTTCGGTTAGGGCAGGGGCCAGGGTGGAGGAATGGGCACGGAGTAGATCAGAGGGGATTGGGTCAAGTGGACATGTAGTAGACGGAGATGATGAGAGAAGAGTTAAGACTTCGTCCACAGTAACAGGGCTGAGGGAGGCCAGTGATGATTTACACGTGGGAGGGGTGGGTATGGTTGGAGTGGCTCGGTGGGCAGAGACATCGTGTCTGATTTTGTCTATTTTATCTCTAAAGTAGGTGGCAATGTCTTGGGCAGAGAAGGATGTTGTGATGTTTTGTATTCATTAACAACAGAAAGTAAATTTTGTTTAATTGCAATAGCAGCTCAAATATACATACATAGCCATGTCAACAGATTTCACAGTGTCAATAATGTTTAAAATAAAATGAAGAAGCCATGTGTGAAAATAAGTACATCATGATTCCGTAGCAGTAGAACCACTTTAGCAGGAAAAAGTAACTGCTTTCTGTATGACTTTATAAGTCCCTCTCATCATTGATTTATATACAAGTCCCATTGCAGCACTTTGCTTGGATTGAGGTCTAGACTTTGACTAGGCCATTGCATCTTGATTCTTATCCTTTTCAGCTATTCTGTTGTAGACATACTGGTATTCTTGGATCATTGTCCTGTTGCATGACCCAATTTCAACTCAACTTTGGCTTTTGCATGGGAGGCCTCACATTTGACTCTAGAATTACCTTGGTATACAGAGGAGTTAATTAATGACTTCAAAGTGCCCAGATCCTGTTGCTGTAAAACAAGCTCATCATTATCCTTCCACCACCTTTCTTGACAGTTGGTATGAGGTGTTTGTGCTAGTATGCTGTGTTTGGTTTTCACCAAACATTCTGCTGTGCGTTATGGCCAAACATCTTCAGTTTGTTCTTGTCTATCTAAAAGACAATGTTCCAGATGTCTTGTGGTTTGCTCAGATGCAACTTTATAAACATAAGCCATAATGCTATTTTGTTTTTAGAGAAGAAAGACCTTTATTATTATTTTACAGTATTTATTTATATAGTGCCGACATGTTACATATGTTCATAGTCATGTCACTAGCTGTCCCTTAACGGGGCTCACAATGTAATGCCTCTACCATGGTCATAATTACAGTCTAAGGTAAATTTTGGGGCAAAGACAATTCACCTAACTGCATGTTAGTAGAATGTGGGAGGAAACCGGAGTACCTGTAGGAAACCCACGCAAACACGGGGAGAACCTGCAAACTTCTTTCAGATGGTGTCCTGAGATTTGAATCTGGGACATAGTGCTGACAAGGCCACAGTGCTAACCTCTGATCCACAGGCTTTCTCCTGGAGACCTGTCCAAACCCGCCATACATACCACTCTTTTTTCTAATTGCACAGCCAGGAACTTTACAACTATCACTCTAATTGGGGCTTCCATTCCAGGGACTACCTTTTGGTGGTCAACTTGCTGATAGTTACCTTTACAGGCTAAAAGCCCTCGATCCCACGCAAACTGAGCCTAGGGAGTCCCATCCCATGTTCTATCTTCTTTCTGGAATGGACAACAGCACTTGTGGCCATCTTCTTTCTTCTCTCTTTCAGGTTCTTTTCACATCACCAGATCTTGTACCATGCAGGTTGAGTGACATGTCTTCCTGAAAAGACAAAAGTTCCAATGTCACTGTGCATGCATGCACTTATTTTCTTACATTCTACGAACGCATGTTATGAAGCAATCTGGATTTCAGCCATGTGCAGAAGTAGCACCCCACAGCCTACTGGGATATGTGACTTATGTAAGCCAGAAGGCAGCGGGTTTTCTACTTCACACTTTACCACTGCAGCAGTTAAAAATAAGTGGGAGGGATCCTCCCAAAAAACTGTGAAATAAAAGAACATATAAAAAAAATCACATTTTTACATTAATAAAAAGAAATAGCCACCCTTTTATATAATGTTAATTGTTTTGTGGTGATGGTTGCGCTTTAAGCAGGTGCATTTGGTTTGCAGCTCCCAACTGTTACTTACCTTCTTGCCTTTGGAAGTGGTTTGGGTGTACTTAACTTTTCACACACAGCTTCTGTGTTTGATTGAATCTTTGTTTAATAAATATTGACAGTATAATTTGTTGTTTGTTGTTGTTCATCTTTGGATGCATTTACCTAATTTTAAGTAGGTACCAATATGTAAAACCTTAGAATTGAAAAATGGATGTACTTTTTTTTTCTCGTGCCTATGCTTGATGGAATTTTTATATGAAATAATTAGATGTTTTCTCTGGGTGGAAAATATGAGAATGTGTTTGTTTAAATATCTGTTAAATAAATGTATAAAATCTGAAAATAAATGTATAACTTAATCTTTAAAATGATTGTGACCCATTCGGTTTTTATTCAAATATGCACATTTTAGATGCTAATGTTTGTAATTCTAAGAAGTAAAATACATATTTATTTGTTTTGTGGTAAGCAGCGTAATGCTTCTAAATGTAACCTTCGGCAAGATTTAAAATGTTAATGTTTCTCGTCTACGCCACTCCCTATGGGAAAGATAAACCTGTAGCAAAAGCTAATAATAATTCTAACTGAGTTTAGATGTGGAAAAAAAAGGTTAGACGAGCTCAGAGAAATTTAATCTGACAGCAAAAATATGTACTGTTAACCCATTTTTATGTAGTCATACATATACATTTTTAATTGAAATGTCTACCTTAAAGTAGACCTAGTGTCCAATATATATTTTTCAGGTTATGAGTTTGCATATGAAGTAACATTAGATAGGGTGTGTTGCCTTAGAGATTGCGGTACATCCCAAGCTTCATTTGTTTTAGTAGGATAGCACCATTTTGTGCTAGTGTTAAAATAACCATGCATGGTCAGTGTTCTCCCCAGCAGCTTTTAGCTTGGCAGACCACCCGACACTTTTCAGAAACCATCCGGTTTTTGGGCAGTTCCTGAAGAGTTGGGTCACAAAAGAAGGGCTGCCTGCATGTGCAGTTCTGGCTTGGGTTTTCAAATATTTAAAACATATTACCCCATATTATGACACCCTATTATCACCATATTATCCAAGGCATTGCTTTTTTTAACTGTATTAAAAGAACTAAAGCACTACTTTTTCACTACTGGTATATATAAAGTGTTCTTTAAGGCTTTTTCTATTTTTGACCTAGACCTCGAGATTCTGATTGTTTATCCTCTAAGGAAATTGAACCACTTTTTTGGAAACAAAAATAAACTTTTCATTCTCGAATTTGAAGTCCTACAGCCCATACACATATAACAGATATACATGAGAGCCATATTAGTATGTGCGTATTCCACCTCACTGTTCTACATCTGTTACCTGTATCATATTCATGAATCCACTGCATCTGTCATGTTCTTTGTGCATATATGCTGCATTTTCAACTATCGGCATCTAAGAGCAGTTTTATACTGACTTTTCTGTCAAAGTTTTTGATATTCTGAAGCCAGAATGGCAATGCCAGAGTATACCTAACAGTCTCATAATGGAGCCCTGTATATAATAAAAGTTTAAGTTCCATGTGTTTGATACTACTTTAATTTCTGTAGGGCTGAAAGAATGATCCTCAGACAAACAGGCAACAAACAAAGTAGGGGGATATGCATGAATGCATATGCATGCAGTTTATAGAATTACAAAAGATGTGGAATAAATGTTCAGAATTGCAAACACTTAGTCATAACTGGCTAATTGTTAACTAATTATTGTTATGTGTATTAAAATATATATATATATATATATACATTTAAACAAGATATTGTTTACTATAATGCCCACTGGATCTCTTATTTCTCTCACTGGCATAAAATATGTTGAGTTAAAAAAGTAAAAACAGAAAAATTGTAAAACACAAAGTCTATAGATAACTAAAAGTTTTAGTATTTTATTTAACCATGTTAACGGGTAATTGTGAGTGCACATTTTAGGTTGCAGGTACAATCTAATTGAAGAGCACCTTTTGACCTATCTTTTATTTACATGCATACCTATATTTCTTAGGACCTTTACCAGTGTTGGCTAATTTAGGTGGAAAGAAAAGTGATGAGACCTTTTTTGTTGGTCCATTATTAGTATGTCTTGTTAGTTTTCACCAGAACTAATGCCTGCTCATGCTTCATCTGATCATTAGATGTGATTAGGCTATCAGCTCATATATATATTGCTAGTTTTTGAGTTTGTTAGATTACAAGATTTTTAGCAGAAATGTGGGAAATCCCCTCCCTGTTATCATACTGACTGTTCCTAGCTATGTAGGGATTTACTATTTTTCCTAGCTATCCCCTTAAAGATGTCTTTTATTTCAAATTCTTGGAACACTGTTGTTTAGCATATTTCTGGTAGATTATTCAGTAATACAGCATAGCTTCAACAAATTGCTTAAATAGCTTGGATTAGTTGTCTTCACACCTTGAAAATTGTAATATGCATCGCTAAATATATTCCATTACAGTTTGTTAATTAGTGTTGTGTCGAAGTACAGCTGCTAATCTAAGTAGCTGACATGGTTAATTTCTAAATTATAACAGTTTCATCTGTAGCATATAGACAAGGTTTGGTTAATAAATTACCTTGCTAAAGTATTCACATTTTTGATGTAGGTCATTAGCATACAAAATACATTAAAAGACCACCACACTTTTGTATGCCTTGCAAAATTAAAACTTTGTCTACTATTAATAAGGTGATGTCGTCTAGTAATTCTGATAGAGGTTCACTTTAGAATACATATTTTGCCCAAATTGCCCATACTCTTACAAAGGAGTATTTCTGATCAATCTACCAGGAATATGCTAAACAACAGTGTTTCAGGAATTTGAAATTAAGAGAATCTTTTAAGGGGATAGCTTGGAAAAATGGTAATTCCTTACTTAGCTAGGAACAGTCGCTATGAGTAAGGCTACGTACACAGGTCAGATAATCGCCTCAGGGCTGATATTAGACGATAATCTGGCTTGTATACAGTGCTCATGGTTTATGGATCCATCCTGGCGGATCAACGAACAATGAACGGTCATAACGGAAGTGAAGGGGAGAGAGGGCAGCTTGGAGTCAATTCATCTTTCTCCCTCCTCCCCTCTCCGTAGAGCAGAACAGTGCTGTATGTACAGCGCTCGTTCATGCATAGTTCAGTCTTTTGTCGTTGGAAAGGATTGTGAAAAGATCCTTTCCAACTACAAATATTATGCAGCCTTACTCTCATTTGCTGACCAACAAAATTATTTTGAGCTTCCCTTTTCCTCCACTATCCACTGCAGGCATCTGCGCAGTGAGAGATTGGGTGATGTAGGCAAAAGGCAGAAGAAGGGGAAAGGAGATGGCGGCGCCAAAATTCCAGGATGACATGGGACTTGATCCAGGGAATCTCTGGATGGATCGACAGATCTGCAAACTAAGATGTTTTTTTTTTTTTTTTTTTTTTTTAGTTTACTCAAAAGTAAAGCTCCTTTTTCTTTAATGGAGCAGGGAATTATCTCAAGCACAAACACCACTAAATATAATCTAATGATTTTATTTTTCTCTACTCTAAAACTAAAAATAAATAAATAAATAAATACATTTGCACACAATTTAACTAGCCATATAGGTAATTTTATACCTGATCTGCCGTTCTGTGTGAAACACATGATTTTCCAACTGGAAATTAACTTTGATATCCTTGCAGACAGTATGTAAACCAAAATGCCCATTAACTGCATTTAGGTGTGTGCAGTATTTAAAACCTAGGTAACAATTTCTTTCTCTCCAGTGTTTTCCAAAACTAACATTTGGATGCTAAGTTTTCATGTTTTCCAGATTGTGTGGTTTTAAAATATGAATATCTTTGATAAAATTAGCTGAAAAACTGTCTTGTTCATGCTTGTTCATGGAGAGAGTTAATACTTTCTTATTCTTTATAAGCTTACTTATGTAACCATCTGGGCCTTGAATAAGGTGACCGTATTTTTACATGTATAAACTTACTATGTGATCCATGTGATCAGTTTCACTTCGGAAAGTGTTGGTTTGTTCTTGTACTTTAGCAACCTACTGTAGAATAGATCATGTTTTTCATGTAAAAGGTTGCTCTTACACTTTTCAAACTTACTATGTTATCTATTCCTGATCCTAGATGTGATTGTGCATTACCAGCATGTTTTTTTAATTGATTCATTAGCTAGCATTATTCAGTTATCAATCAACCTTTTAATGGGTAATATTTAAAATATTTTTATTTGTCTTATGTTGCCTGGTGTTTCATTACTGCATAATGTTCTTTGTGTGAAATTAAACATGGTGATCAGTGATCTTTGGTATATTATTTTAGCAACACATGTTGACATTTCCTTTGTAATTATTTCAGTATTAGTGGCTCTATGTTTTTTGTTAAACATTGCCAGGACTCCTTTGTGGCCTTTTCATAATTACTTGTACGATTCCAAAAATATAAGCAATCAAAGTAAATTTCCCATCTTGTTTAGTAGTGTGTGTTAACTGCCTCATGGGTCTGGTCATTTTTTCTACTAAATAAATAATTAGAAAAAAAAAGAACCAGGTTTGATATAGATCCACACAAAAAGTATCTAAAGCATAATTTGCCTGTACACATTACATCCATTTTTTTTCATTGGTGCTTCATTCTCTCCTGTTCTATGTATGTATTGTGACCTCCAGTACTACACTTAACTCTTCACTAACACTATAGGACAACTTTTTTTGTTGAAAGTAAGCAAAAACCTAAAATGTTAGTAAATGGCAATATTTTTCATCACCAGTAATGCATTTTCTTTCTCCACACAGATGCTTGTCACTACACCAGAGAAGTGGGATGTTGTTACTAGGAAAAGTGTTGGCGATGTGGCCCTCTCTCAGCTTGTGCGTCTTTTGATACTGGATGAGGTGCATTTGCTCCATGAAGATAGAGGTCCTGTTTTAGAAAGTTTAGTTGCACGTACACTGCGACAGGTATGTTTTCAGTGATCTTGATTCAATATTTCTTCTTTGTGCTTGGTCAGCATCCCCATGCCTTTATTTTATTTTAGGCACACTGAATGGGCTATTACTACTCCAACAACCCCCCCCCCCTTCTCCTGTGGAGGTGTCATTAATAAAACAACATCATTTTTTCTATTCAGGGTGAATATTTCAGGTCCGCTAACCGATTGCTAAGCACTAAGAATATTTCAGAAATTTTTAACTTGGTATGCTTGAATGTTTGCTGCAACAAGAGCTTGCAAAGTGTGAAAGGTCTTGTACAAATCATGAATCAAGAAGTATTTTCTTTCATCAATATACAATAAAAGGGCTTTAGAGAAGGCATAGCTATTTACTTGTGTTCTGCCTTGCTAATGTGTCATTCGATACTGTTAGACATTATTTTTGACACATTGTGGAAAAATAGAAGGACCTGATTGAGTTGCTGTAATGACTACAGTTGTTCTGCAGACTTAGTTTTACATTTTAGCCATATAAGTTAGAATACTATTTTTTTTAAAAGTCTTTGACTGGAAAATTGTTTAAACTTGAGCATTTTAAGATGCTTTTTTTAACCTTAAACACTAGGATTTTTTTTATCTCTAATATGCATTAGCACTATAGCTACTTTTCAATAGCAATAATAGTGTCTTGGCGGTCTAATGTTTTAGATATCCTTCAATTTCTCCCTTTTGAAATTTCAAGAGCACATCTTGAAATGTTCTAATACATTGTGCATATGAAACATTTAAGTCTCCAGCATATTCTGAATGTGATAATCCTTTTTTATCATTGTTCATTTTCTAGATAATATTTTAAACTTTTCCTTAGGGGCACAGGGCTGGCTTACACTGGCAATATTTGGTATTTAAAGACCTCACAGGAATAAAAGTGCTTTCTTTTCTTTAGTTTAAAATACATATCGTCAGCTAACAGAATAAAATGGAGCAAAAAAAAAAAAATTTGAAAAAATGAGGGTGTTAAACTATAGGAACAAATAAATAACTAAAACCGTATGTGGGATGTGAGGCTACCTTACATAATTAGTGGTTGTAGATAAGTAACACTAATTGTGGTTGGAGCTGGATTTTTTTTTTCTCCACTAGACTAGCTACCTTTCCTTACAAAGCAAAAGTGAACACATAAGAAATAACTTCAACATCATATTGATACATTAAAAGCCCTTGTTTTCACAGTAGTAATTAGTAACAAACTGACCCAACTAAAAACATGTTAAAAGATATAATCAGTTCAGCATGATCCAATTAGAGAAACATTCCTAGATTGATACAATCATTACTATACTGACACATGCAGAAATGTATTGACAAAGGGATGCAATTGGAAACAAGTCCACAGAGAAACAGTACTAAAGTAATGCAAGCAGAAATATGCCCACAAAAGAAAATTGTCACTGTATTGTCACAAATACAGTGTCAATATAGTCTGTTCTGCTGTGACATTACCAGTTTAATGTCTAGAGAGACACAATATTTGCAAAATGAGACAGTTTTCACAATGTGTTGATGTAGCCCCTTTTGTTTAGTTGTTTTCAATTATTATAGTTTTGGGACAAAGAGGTTCAGATTTGTTGAAATACACTCCCAACATTTTTTCTACTACTCCCTGGTATCAGGGATTGGTCTAGAAAAACTATCTGAGCATCTTTTGTATGCTTATTATCATTCATGCTAAATATACTTTGCAACAGGACTCTCAAGCATTGAGAAGTGAGCATTTGAATAGTTTACTACATGTAAATAATGAGAACGTTTGTTAGCTTAGGACAGCCCTAGGATGCTTGAACTATTTTTTCAGATGCTTTGCTTTGGGCTATTCAGTCTGATATGACACGACAGATAAAAAATGCATCATGTCTAAAAATGGGGTTATCTTGGGGTTATCTGCAACTTTTCTTTTCTTTTTGCTTGCTGGTGTAGGTGGCAGAGGTCAGGATTCTAATTGGAAATGGACAAGGCAATCATTTTTAGGAGTCAAAAACATTTTGTTGAAGAAATGATACTTATCTCCTTATTTCAAATTCCCTTTCAGATACTTCAGATAATCAGCAATCTCTCTTGTTCTTAGAGCCACAGTTGTATCTGTTCCTAATTTGAATCTATCATTTTTGTGCGCTAGATATTGAGTCAGACATTCCAATATGCAGCATATGCAATACTGCCACCTCCTCCAAGAAAGGAAAAAAAACATAAAATGTGATTACTATTTTCCTTTACTATATTACTCCCTGATAAACACTCAGCAGAAGCAAATTTCTCTCTTGCTTTTCTGCTTTGGTTTTCAGCATGCCCTTTTAATAAAAAAGTAACGTCCCTTACAATACAATTTTTACTTTAAAGAAATCTGCCTTCTTCTTTGGTCTCTGCTTTAAAACTAGGGTTCCTAATGTAGCAGTTTTTTTTTTTTTTTATTGCTGACAGAGGTCATGCATATTCACAGTGAATGTCTCTGCTGAAGAGTCATCATAGATTGGTTTGGGTTTTACATGCCATGACAGCATTTTTAGTAGCCCAACATCTTCCAAATTGAGTATGCTTTTACATGACACATCTAAAAACAAAGGATTATTTTTTAGGGTGTCAGTACCAATAAATTAAAGATGGAAGCCAGACAGGCACGGTCTGCCAGTGTCCCCCAAGACACTGTGGTGATAGTGTTGTTGCAATTTATGCTTTTCACAATACACACTAGAAAAATGCAGGGAAGGACCATAGAGTATTATTTCCTATGGCAGAGCACTCGATAGAGATATATAGTGGTACAGAACAGAGTTGCTTACTGCACAAAAGTAAAATCAAGAAAATGTTTTTTTTTCTTTTGGGTATTTCCAATTTTATATATATATATACATTTTTTTTTATTGATTTGGCATTGTGGAATACTGTTTGCACTTCTACTATATGCCCTCCCTGCTATATTCAAACCTGCAAACACTTATAATTTTGTACACACTTGGAAATGTGCCCCTTGCATTTACAGTTTACCTAACTAAATATTAAAAACAGTGAAGGCTGTAGAAATAGCAAATAATTCCGACCCCTGTTGCTTTTCAAGGCTGCCATGACTTTGTTATGTCCGTTGTCAAAATGACGACTTTTAGGAATGTTAAATTGTCATGTTCTTCAACAACCCTTGGTCAAGGCTTTCTTAAGTGCAAAAAAAAAAGAAGGTACTCATTTAAAACTTAGGCCACTCAACATATCTGGCTTAGACAAACATACGTATTCCAAACCTGACACAAAAACAGAAACAGTACAATGGAAGTGTTTTCACAATAGCCATATACATTAAACACTATGGGCTCTATTTATAAAACAGGGAATCTGACATTCCCTCATACATTTCCAGGTAAGAATCAATTACTGCCATTAAAACACATGGACCTGGAAGATTCCCACAAGGGAATGTTTGAGGAAATGTCAGATTCCCTGTTTTTAAAAATAGAGCCCTTTGTGACTGAATCTGATAATATACCCACTCAGTAGCTAAGCAGATATGTATCCCTACCCATTTAGACCATATTCCAGATTTAGGCATCACTTGCAATGTTTTCTGATTTCTTTGGTTGCCTTGTGTTATGAAGAACACCACTGGTTGTTGGTGACTTTGTTAGTTATGAAGGTTTTTTTGACTTGTAAAATCTCTATATGTTCATGTGCTGCTCTCCCTATATGTTAAGGCATTATATAATAAATTACCAACAGACCTTCATATCCCTGAAACTACTGATTTGCATATGTCACCAAAAGCAAGCACTTAATCAATAAAGATTCTTTAAATAGAGTGCTTGTTACAGTAATGTGTTGATCTATGAATCCATCCATTTGTCTTCATGAGAGAACCTGGGTGATCAAGCATACCTGGAATGGATCTGGTTCTGGATTGAAACATTTGCAATTGTAATAGCAAATGATTTTTAAGAAATCCATTCAAGATTTGCTAGATCACCCAGGTTATCCCATGAAAGCATATCTTCTGCAGTGTTAGAGAGCTTTAATAAATCTTTCCCAATGTGTGAAAATCTAAGTCCACTTACATGAAGGTTCTGATCATCAGCAAGTGTGACCACTTATATCAAAGTTTTGGCAGTTTGCTGGTCTGGAGCATTCAGGTGTAGCAACACAATGCCAAGAGGAAAGACTTCATCAATCATTTTACAGAAGCAATTATTGCTGAGCATCAAGAAAGAATATGAGAAAGAATTTTCACACGTTGAAAACATTAAAGATAGTTGCCTAGTGAAGTGGTGGTCCCAGCAATCTCACCCCAAGGTCAGACCGAAAGAATTTAAAAAAAAAAAAATAATTATATCTCAGACACTAAATAGAGTAAGCAGCAAGTGAAATTAAGATGTAGGCCCTGTGAATCTCAAGTCCCCAATAGATAAACCAGTACTATGGAGTATTTTTACATTCATTGACATCCTTGGCCCACAATCCTCACTTAAATATGTGTGATCTAGTTTGCATTAAATATCTCCATATTGTTTACTAGTTTTATAATAAACTTCCAGAACCCATTCAGACTTATCCAGCCCCTTTCGATATGTACATGCAGGCATACATTACGTTCCGAATAAGCTTCACATGGACTGCAGCAGACCAAAAAATGCACATGAATTTATTTTTTTCCGTGAAAGCTAGCTGCATTTACCAATTGGCAATAAACTCAAAAACCATTGAAAGATGCATATACTCCATATGTAAGACATATACTGCAGTTAGTAAAATGTTAGTCTGCTTAAAAAAAGTCCAAAAAAACCAAAAAAAAAAACCCTAAAGCGTCAAATTGGCTCAGACGGCATAATTTTGCATATTAACAAGAGGAACCTTGAATTATTTTTCTTTCATGTATACATTCAAGCTGCTAGTGTTACAAAATCACTTTACACATTTTAAAACATCTTTGTTTTTGACAAGGTAATATAGTTTTAAAACCCTATGCTGTGTGTTCCTTTGTAATATGCAAGTTTACTTTTCTTGTGTATTTCCAATTTTGTGGTAGTACTGTATCATTGGTACCTGTTATGGTTGTAAAGTGGAATTCCCTGCTCCTGTTTCAAAACCTAATCCCATATGATGGAATTAATAACTAGTTTCACTTACCACAAGAAAATAAAAAGTCCATTTCCTGTCAGACCCCTGCTGCTCAAATAAAGTTAGCTGTAAAAAAACTTTAGAAATAAGAAATTCACAAAATAATAAGGAAAAAAAATTCACACCAGGCTTTCAGCATGTCTTTGAGGCATAGATCATGTTACTGTGCTTAACTGCTGCATTCCGGGAGAGCTGGAAATCCTGCAAGAATGCATCAGTCTTTGGTCTTCTGTACCACCCTGAAGCATTGTAACCAATGACCAAGATATATATTTTTTTTACAACTAACATATATAATCAAGTGTAAGCCAATGTTTTTTGTCCCTCATATTGTCATTTGAAAAAAAGAATTCTGGTTTATGTTTGTAATACATCAGTAGGTGGCTCTGTGTCCCCAAGTGAAGTGAATATTGAAAGCCTGATATCACAGGTGTAAGTTTTCTACACACTTTACTTGAGGACACAGCGACCTATCTACTGGTGCCCAACAACAATGCATAAAAAAAAGAAAACATTTAAGAGCAAGTGACCCACCATAACAACTGAAAAGTATAAAATAGTTTAACCTGCAAAAAAACATTTATTTAAAATACATTTTCTTTTTTCATTTTCTATTAATAATTTAAAAATAACAATCAGTGGATATATTAATTCACCTTAATTTTGTTGACATCTTCATTTTCTACTGTTTTGAATGTTAGCAGTGACGGCTGCATGCCATGTCCTAGGAGAGAAATTATCTATATTTATATAGTTATAAAATTAAAGGATCACTTTCATTGTTTAATATTTGCAAAAAAAAAGAACCAAGGAAAAGAAAATCAAGATTGCAAAAAGTAGAACATCAGGTAAAGACAAACAAATTATTTTTACATATCACAGAATTGATGACTTGGAAGAAAGAAAAGGCAGATTTATCAAAACTCTAAGGAAAATGTGGTTCTCAAGTCTGTTAGGAAATAAAACCACAATATCTCAATGCTAATATTGCCCAACAACAGTTAGACAAAGCAAATGTGAATAAAGCATCTGGTCCAGATGACTTACAACCACATGACTAAAAAAATTAGCCTTGTTATTTCCCATTAAAATATACAGAGATTTTTTATGTAGCCTTAGGACAATGTGGTCCCTGTCTTTAAAAGGATTCAAAGCCTTTATTAAGTACCTCAGACCTGTACGTTTAACTTATCTAGCTGGTACCATACTAAAGAGTTTGGTTTTTTTTTTTTTTTTTTTTTTTTTACATACATGCATTACTAATAAATACTTGTTAGTAAATGCATGGATTCAATAAAGTTCAAAGTTGTCAAACAAATCTATATTTTCATGAAGAAGGGAGTAAACACTTAGACAGTGGAATTGCAGTGGATCTCATGTACTTGGACTTTTGCAAAAGTATTTGACATAGTACCCCAGAAAAGATTAATGTGCAAGTTTAGGTCTATAAGCTTAAAAAACCTAAATGTATAGAAAAAATGGTTTCATTCTGAATGGTCTAGGATGGTTAGTGGTGTACCCCAGGGTTTAGTAGTACTTTTTAACCTATTATTAAATGATATTGAGTTTGGAATTAAAAGTTCCATATCTGTTTTTTTTATTTTTGTTTTTATTTTAAAATATTTTATTTGAAGGCAAGATAACAAAATACAAACATACAGTAAGATTAAACAGAACAGTATTCATACACATTATGGAAAAAAATATGCTGGTAACATACAATCCACTATGAACAGAAGATGATACTCATATTGCAAAAAAACTCAAAATAAACAAAAATAGGTGAGTTGTGCATGATTACAAATAATTGCCCGTATTTTTTAATTTTTGCATGAACAAGCATATAGTTTAAATTGTAAAATACAATTATACCTACACACTTCACTTATACTTCTCTCTCTTTAAATAGTGTACTTATAAGGGATATAGAGAACTGTCATTTGAAATAAAGCATGAGACTGAAAATTGATTTCGCTCAAAGCTCCTATAGCCTTTCGGTCATACCAAACCGTATGACGAAAGATTTCTATGACATCATGCAACTGGGATGGGGATAATGTATGTGGCAGATAGGGCATTCATGTAGCAAAACATTTTTGTGTATGTGTATCCAAATGTTTGGTGGCTTCAGTTTTATCAATCAGCATTAAAGTTTGTAAATAATTAATAAATTGCGCCATTGTGGGAGAACGGGTCTCCAACCAGTGTTTCAATATAGATTTTGTGGCCGCTAGTAAGAGATGTTCAAATTTAGAAAAACAGGGAGTAGTACCTTGGGAAGTCACTCCATGAAAAAACGCCAAATGGGGTAGCAATTGGTGAGTATTTCCGGTAACTCAATCAATCAATCAGAAAACCTATTTCCAAAAGTTACCTATCATCAGACAGTCCCATAACAAATGTTCTAGAGTTGTGAACGGTAAAGCACATTTAGGACAATCTTCTAGCCTTTGAGCACATATCTGTGTTTTTGATGATACCAAATTATGTATTGGAATAAAGTCCTTAAAAGATGTCTCTAATTTACAAGTAGACCTAAATGCACTTTTTAGCCAAATTATGTTTAATGTTGAAAACTATAAAGTTATGTAACTGAGGTTAATAATAGGCATGCTTCATACATTCCAGGGGCATACAAATGGAGATGTACCTGGGTATTTTGTTAGTTCAAAGACTAAATAATAGCTTTAAATGCAAGCATTATAATATATTTTATTAAAAGACGTATGGATTCCAGTTATTGAAATGTAATCCTGTCTCCGTACAAAGCATTAGTCAGAACTGATCTGGAATATGCAGTCTAGTTTTGAGCACCATTTCACAAAAAAAGGATACTGGGGAACTGTAGAGTGTGCATAAAAGAGCAATTAAACTGATAGGAGGCTTGGAGGAAGAATAATTTAAAGGTGGAATTTGATCACCATGTATAAAAATAGTCTAATGGAGAACCTTTTGAAAAATGTTTAGCTTTAAAGTTATTGCAAAGGTCAGGGGAGGGGACACATATTGCATCTGGAGAAAAAGAGGTTCAATTTCTGCATATGAAAGGAATTCTTCACAGTAAGGTCTGTGACAATGTGGAATAGAATAGCTTAAGAAGTAGTTATATATATTTTTAAGCTGCATGAAAGCAAAAAAGATCTGGCCACCTACTAAAAAATATATATATATATAAAATATAAAAATAAAAAATACATAATTGAAAATAAATGTTAACATGTTGGGCAATTTTGAATCTTGCCATAGGCAGCTTTTTTTCTTTGCAGGTTTCATTCTTAATACATGTGCTGAAATTTAGTAGGCCCAAGGATTAGCAGCATTGTTATTGAGCACTTAGTACTGCTGATTGATCATCTGTCTCTGTATACTGTTGTTTCAGCAGAGCAGCATGAATCCTGCTAGTTATTTTATCTCTGTCAAAACATTATTCAATTGTAATGTCCATTTCATGACATCTTTCAGTACAGTCAGCTGTATGCATAACACGAGAATGTTTGATGTTGGTGTCTGTATGAGGATAGAAACAGGGAGAAAATTCATCTGCTCTTCAATATTTTTTTCAGTTTAACATAAAAATATGTGTTTTTTTAACCAACATTGAACGTACTGCATTATCATTTCGAAAATAATATTTTTTGTTCTATAATTGTTCTTAATGTAGAAAGTGGCTTTTATAAGTTTTGATGTAGCTTAATATAGTTAAAATTTACTTTACAAACACAAATAGCAAAGGTATGCTGTGACCTTAAAAAGTAATAATATAGATAAGGAAAACCTATTAAAGCACATTTTTCTGTATGAGGTTAAAGGAAGTTGGTGATTGAAGTTGGTTCTTGCCATATTTATTATAGTTGTATTCAGATTCAGGGAATCTGTTCCCTGCCATCTCTGAAATCCACTCAAAGGCCATCTGAAGTATGTAGGTAAGTCTAGTGTAAAGTGGTGCTGTTGCCACTTCAAACCTTATGTAAATGCAGCCTACTTCAGTCACTTTCAACTTAATTTCCTTTTGTTCTCAAGTTTAAAAGGCAAAGGTGTTCGTTCAAGCAGTGGGTTGATAAGATAACTGCCTGCTACCGCCTATTATTAAAAAAGTTGTATTCCTTTTAGTAATAAGTGATATAGGGTAGCAGTAGATTTGCAGCTGGCACATCCATCAGGAACTACTATATGGGGGAAGGAAGCATAGTGTAATTTAGGTAAAGAAGAATAGGGAAGTATGATAGTATACTTAACCCTTAACCATGATGGCCTTAGCACTATTACTAAGAAGATGCCTTAACAACAGGATTCTGTGTGGTAACACCGAAAACAATTTAATACAGGGCGGTTGCACTAAGTCTGCATTTGTTGACTTCCCCTGTAGACAGATCTATATAGCACTTTCTTTACTTGGAGAGGAGGGTTTTCCTCCTTCTGAGACATTCAGCTGTAAGTTTGTGGAACTAAACCCTGGTATACTCGCCTGTTCCTGTTTCATCGCAGGATGCCTCCATTTTCTTCCTTTTTCTCTTCCTAGTTGTAATTCTCGTTTGCCAGGCTGGGATGATATAACTCCTGCACAAGCACAGTTAAAGCTGTTATTGCAAGGCTTCCTGGCAATTTTCACAGTTCCACAGAGTGATCAGGCAGGTAAGCATACCTTTTGCAGAAGGGACATCACTTCCCTTTTTGCTATAATTCCCTGCCCAATCACTAATTTTTTAAGGTGGAAAATTACTTCTACTTTAAGGTCCCTTATTAGGCTGGTGGTCACAGCTTAGCAAATAACCAGAATTCTGAAACCCTAAAGTACTAGATATACACTTGCCATCTGCTATCTGCAAAAAGATAAATACAGAATATTATTAATAACCAATATTTCATCTTTTAAGCACAAAAAGTGCAGATTTTATTTTCTGGAACATTTTAAATAAAGGAAAAGTATGGAAAATACAGGTTATTCTTTTTAACTCTTTTAAATGGCAAGTGTAATATTTATCATACTGTGTCCTTACGGTAATGTGATTAAGTATAAACACAACATCGATTGTTTGTTTTTACAATTGGTCTATTAAAAGAATGTATTAAAAATGCTAATCAATCTCCAGAATCATTTTATAATTTTTGACCTCCCACTTTCTTTTAATAATTCTCATATGTAAACTATCAGCTTCCAAATGTGTCCTTTTTGTATTTATATGAAGATGATCTTATTCAATGGCAGCCTAGGAAAAAATAATATGCTTATTTACGCCCTTTGAATAAATATGGGATATTGAAAATAGTTTTTTTTTTTCAATTGCTTCACGTTATTTCATTAAGATGGCTACTAAAATGTAAGTCCAAGAAAAAAAAGGGTTTTTTTTTAGCTGTTGTTGAGAACTGTTCCTTTAGTACTTAACTAAACTAATGATAACACTTTCACTAGTTGTTGAATAATTGCCTGTGTTGAAGTCAACAATTGCTTGTGTGCTTGACATTTTTTGCAGTAAAGTAGATGGCACTTCATTTGTATTCATTTTTTAATTGTGGAAAATTGAGTTTTCAAGTATAGTTTTCTAATTACTGCTAAATATATAGTTTGTAATTTGTTTTGATGATGTGAAAGGAATGATTACTTTAGTTTTAAAAATCATACTTGTAGGTTTCATTTTTACTACAATGTTGTTTTTACATTTAATTGCCTGGCTCTTCTCTTACCATGCCAAGATGTATTTGATAGACATATAGAGCACTGAAATTTGATTAATATTTAGCAACAAATAAATTGTGGGGAGATTGCCAATAGATTGTTGGCTATTAACTGTGGCCCTCCCATAGAAGTTCCACATGCATGGTAAGTATACCCGTGTTTCCTTGGCTAAAAATAGATCTCATTATAGTCATTGCTATAATCCTTATTTACTGTAATCCATGTTTTCATTTAGGACTTTTTACATAGACAATTTCTCAGCATTTTTCCCTTTTTTTCCAGTCTAGCTTGAATGTTAATGTACAGTCCATCAGTATCCAAAATTCTAAACACCTTTTTTTAATATATATATATAATATTATTTATTTTTTTAGTAACCAAAGTACAAACAAACATTTTAAATTGTAAAAAGTATGGAAGTAACTGAGAACAGCAGTACTAAAATCGAATGTTGCCATACATGTGAACAAAACAAAGGGCGGTGGGGGCAAACCGATAGGTCAGTCTAGGAAACAATGTGAGTGCAGGATAGGAGTGTGGAGGTGTATACCAGTCTAGTAAAAGAGAACTCCATATGGCAAGTATAAACAGTGGGGATGAGCGTAATCAAAGGTTAAATGACTTAACTTGGGGCATCTAAGATTTTGTGTACATAAGACTTTTCTGTTCATTTCCTGAGATAGATTAACTCTGTAGTCTGGGGAGTCTTGGTATTGCATCCAGTACAACCAGGTATTGCGAAACTTCCTCTCTGTGCCGTGGATGGTCACAATTTTTTTTAAACGTATCTTTTTTTCAGAAAGAATAAAATTAATATGTTCTTCTCTAAAAAGGACAATGTCCAGAAAAGGAAAAGGTAGCTGCAACTTACTGCATTTCCTAACCTTACTTAGCATGTGTATACTGCGGATTTGATCCACTTTATTGGTCTGGTGTCAGTAGCAAGCAATCTCTGTACTACCCCACAGCCAGCACCAGGATTCAAACTGTTGACATTTTAGCCAAAATTTACAGGATTGCTACTAATCAAATTGGTGACTGTAGTTTGATATAGATGGTTAAATACCTTATAGGCAACATTTTCATCAGTACACCTATGCTTCTCTGCTTCCTGAGATGTTGAAAAACTGGACTTATTAATGCAGTTTGAACTTTGCTTGATTGTTACATAAATATGTGCAATGGATCTAATCATGTTTTTATCCTGGAGGAACATGTCCTATGTATAAACATGTATTAATACCATTTTACTATATTTGTAAAATTCTTCAGAAATTGGTGATTATTATATCAGAAATATTCAGTTTCTACTTACCATATCTATACAATATCATTTTGTGAGTTATATAGATATACCGTATTTTTCGCCGTATAAGACGCTCCGGAATATAAGACGCACCCAATTTTAAAGGAGGAAAATCTAGAAAAAAAGATTCTGAAAGATTATTCCCCTTCTGATCACTCATGTGCCATTCATACCGGTATTCCCCTTCTGATCACTCATGTGCCATTCAAATTCCCTTTCTGATCACTCTGTACCTTTCAAATTCCCTTTCTGATCACTCTGTCATTCAAACTCCCCTTCTGATCACTCTGTGATTCAAATTCCCCTTCTGATCACTCTGTGCTTTTTACTATTGTACGGCAGTTAGGACAGGAAACAGCAGGTGGCGCTGTGCCGGCTTCTTTCGCTTTGCTTTACAGACAGGAGAAAACACGATGCTGGCAGAGGAGAGAAGAGAGACACGCTGCAGAGACACACGCAGGATCGGGTATCGGGTGAGTATAATATTTTAATTATTTTTTTTAACACATTTGTCGTATAGGACGCACTAACTTTTCCCCCTCAGTTTTGGGGAAGAAAAAGTGCGTCTTATATGGCAAAAAATACGGTACTTCTTTTCATGATAGATTTATTTAAAAGATCTTATAATTACATTACATATAAAAATAATCGCCCCCTTTGGAAACTTTTTCTTTCTATTGTAATGGAACTTCAAATCATAGTGGAATTTTTTTCCATGAAACAAATATATATAAAAAAGAAAGAACCTAATAAATAACTGCAGAAGCATACACTTCAGTAAGAATTAGCAAAATGGAAAAAATGGTGAATCCAAATGGTGAACATTTGCTTCATTTTCACAAAAATTACCTACCCTTCCCCACTCTTTAGGTAGTAACTACTTGCTAAGGTCTATGTAGATATGGACCCTGCTATTTCTTACTCCATTCCTATTTGCAAAACTGGCCAGGTAAGTTGCAACAAGTAACTTTTGACATATCACGAATCAGTGGTGATTTTGGGTCTGTTTGATCCAGTTCCTCGATCAGAATACCCTTAATATAAAATAGATATTTCTTAAAAGAAAACTCAAATCAAGTAAAATCATGTATTTTGTACTTGTTCATGGGTAATCTGAATTGAAATAACATTTTCCTGTGCTTAAATATAGTGCTGGATTTGTTTTTCATTCTGTATCCAGAGAAAGCTGTTTTATTGTACTGTAAAACAGGATATGGGATGCTTTAACTTTTTATTTCTTTAGGTGTCTAGATGCCTAATGGAAAAAAAAATATGTCTATATATTATTATTCTTACATTGCTCAGATATGTATTTTAATTTTATTTTTAACATGTATTTTTTACCACTATTTAAGGTGGAATCCACACAAAGTATGATAAGAATATTGGGCCTGTCTGCAACTCTACCAAACTACCTTGATGTGGCTTCATTTCTTCATGTCAATCCATTTATTGGCCTTTTTTTCTTTGATGGACGATTCCGACCTGTTCCTCTTGGACAGACATTTATTGGAATAAAGTCAACCAACAAGGCAAGTATAAATGTTATCAGAACTCACAGAGGCTAATTTAGCTGAAAATCATTCTATGTTAATTACTGTGTTGGTATACCCCAGATGCTTCCAATATCATAACTTTTGCATAAAGAAGAAATTATAGAATTCTTGTTTCCAAATCACTTGTGTCTTATATTTAATATGGCACTCTACAGCATGTAAAAATCCTGTTACATCAATAAAGTGTATGTAATTTTAAAAGGAAAAAAAGTTATTTAGTATACTTTCTAATAGGTTTACAATTCAAAAAAATCTTTATTTAAACATGTCGTGTTATAACATAGTGCTGCAAACTATGCTAACTTGGTGCTTCCTGACAAAGGCAGGGTTTCTTTTATGGTAACTACTTTCTCTTTGGTTCAGAATAGTTTGCTTGTATGTATCTATTTTTAAATGTGTACCTCTTCATGTATATGTTATTATTCAGAGTATATTTGGGTCTTTGAATAATCCAACATAATATTATTCATCACTGCCAATTCCTAGTACATTTTTTTAGATACACAATGTTTGGTCAGTGTGTTACACATAGTGTAAGTGAGGGAGCTTCCTGGGAAAAATGGACAGAAGGTGAAGCAGTTACAGAAAATGTAATGTAGATAAAGTGGCCTGTACCAAAGACTGCAGTTCTGCCCCTTGGAGGGAAATGAGAGAGTACTAAGAGAGACCTTCAGAGTAGGTAATACAACAAAATAAAAAAAAGACCATAAAGTCTCTCATATACATTTAGAGACATTCAAAGTCTATTACCCAAACCATACTCGATATTTAGATCGAATGCAATATCACTAATATGATTTCATTTCCCCTCATTTTCTTTCATGATGTTATGGTTTCCTTTATCCCTTCTTCCTTGCTTGTCACATACATAATAAAGGTGCTATTTGTCTTGGCATTATTGCACATTCTGCTTCCCAACAATACTTGCTTTTCATATCAGCAGTTTCCTCTATAATTGTAGTTTTGGTTTTGCAGACAAAAAACTGTTTTATGTGTTACAGGTTAAAATACGCTCTTCAACTGTGTTTCTGTAAAGAAAGATTCCTGTTAACCGTAGGGAGTGGTTTCAAGTTTATACACAAAAGGATAGTTTGCCATATGGCACTTTTTGCAATGTGCATATTTTAACCTTCATTAATTGTATCAAGTATCTGTCTATAAAACTGCCATTGCTTCTCCTTAATTATCCTTACAGATTGCAGTTGGGCTGCACATTTGAATTAAAATGAATAGCTTGATAAAGACATGCACTTGTATGCTTAATTGTATCTTTGGAAGTTGACCTTGCTTTTTACGAGTTGTGCAATGACATCCAAGCTTGACCATACTATCTGCTATGAATTGAAGCAGACACAACATACATTTATTGACCTAACTCAGTGACTAATATGAATAAACCAAAATAAGCAGCCTTTTATTAATAAATATAATAAAAATTTTTTGCCATAAAACAGCATCCATTGCTTCCTTTGGTCCTGTTGATGCTACTAAACTAAATGCAAAATCCATCAAAAAGGAATTAAATGGCAATACATTTTAATAGAGTATCAAAGTTTTTATCTTTGGTACTATTTATTTTAATGGTGCATTTCTGAGTGTTTATTTCCAGTATGACTCCTAATTCACTTCCCATACTAAAGTGGTATTACCACAGAAAACCCTCCTTCATTTTTTATATTGGTAAGGGACTTCTGTAGCCCATAGAGGCAAACTGAACAGGACTGATAATATTGCAAGGAATAATGCTGCAGAGGGTACACTTAGTTGCTGCCATATTGTATACATCTATCAAACAGATATAAAGAACTGTGAGGTTATATGACGAAAATGATGAGGTTGTTCATTTACATGGACTTTAATCCGGATTTGTTTGTTTACTTTATTGAATTCTTTCATTTACTTTTGTAAACAATAAATACAGCTTGTGTACCTTTGCACTACTCAAAAAGATTTTTTTTTATATAAAAAAAATTAAAAAAAAGGTACATATAAAAAGAGTAATAGGCCTCCCAAAAAGCATAGATATTAATATGCAGTGCTTGATTACATAGATAACAAATCATTATAGTAAAATACAAAATAGATGAAAAATAAAAGTCCCTTTTCACAGACAATAGTTGAACCTGTCACTGTAGCACCCTTAACACCAAGGCAAAGGCATTACCTCACATATTTCTGTCCTGGCAAATTCTCACTTTCAAACCAATGTGTTTCAGGTACAAGTACAATAATGTAAGGCATGTAATGCATGTTTCAGTGACACCCTAACACACTAAAGGAACACAGCTTTATTGTACTTCTGTTTCCAAGATGTTCAAACACATTGGAAAAGTTGATGTTAGAGGAACTAAACTGAAAAGTGTCTAAAACAAAAAAAAAATCCACTTACCTTCAATCCCGCAGGGCAGTCTGATCCATCCAGAGGTATCTTCCATTGGCTCCTGCGTCGTCCCGTCATCTGTCTCCGAGTCGGCACGCCGGGCGACGTTATCTTCGGTGGCGTAGGTTGGAAAGAAACTTACTGATCTCACTGTGCATGCGTGAGATCAACAAATTTTTCTCTTTTCACGAAAAAGGCTCCTTGACTTAGGTATCCCGGGTGGCTTTGCGTTTCCATTCATTCTCGATCGCCTAGGTGATCAAGAATTATTGGGCGGTGTTGCATCCTTTTTTTTTTTTTTTTTTTTTTTCGAAGGGTGTTGCATTTAAAAAAAAAAAAATTTGAGAATGAATGGAGCTTTGCGCTCCCATTCATTCTCGACCGCCTAGGCACCATTTTTTTTTTAATTGCGTTTACACCTGCAAAAAAAAAACTGAATTTTTACTTTACATAAAAGGGTTGTCTACCCTTTTATGTAAAGTGAAATTTCTGAGTTTAGGTATGCATGCTTTAGTGTGCTTCCCTTTATTCAAAGGAGTGAACTATCCTAGGGCAATATGACATAAGGTGTATTAACACCGGAGATTGGATAAATCTAAATGCGAGTCATAGCGTAGAGAAAACACTGTAGGGAAAAAACTCTTATCTGATACTACAGGAGCCTTGTCAGGTGTAAGATGTGCTGTCAGGCATCATGTTGTGATGGAGGGGTGAACACAGCCACATAGTAGTAGTATTCCATTTATTAGAAACTAAGGCAAGGATAGTATTTTATAAATACTAATATTATAACCAATTCCCTAAATAAACAGTTCTTGTTGGGCTGTAGTTGACAGCTCAAAAGCCGTAAATAGTAAACATTTAAAATGTGTTATGCAAAGCAGATCTGTGGCTGCTGTACAACCGGTAGGTCCCTGATGGCTGATTATTGCCAATATGCAGTGTGTAGGTTTATTATTAAGTTGGTCCTTTGCAGCTTTTACAACTATTCAGTTGGACAATTTGCTGCATTTTAATGTTTCTTAAAGGCAAATTAGAAAGCAAATCAACATATGGTAACTTTCTCAGAAGAAATAGATACTGCCAACTGAAAACATAATGTTGACTATTACCTTATAATGTCCCCTAGAAAATTGACTTTGAATAGTGAATGAACAATGTAGCTGACTTTATAGCTGGTATAGTTTTTGTCAAGTCAGTTTCCATAGTACTCAGAGCATAAGGTCTTTGCTGTCTTTGCTGAGTGTCAGAGCATAAGGTCTTTGCTGTGCAGCATAATAAAAATGAGAATATGATGAACTGACAGTCACTTCAGAGGTTTTCATTTACATGCTAGGGTGGCATTTTGACGTTTTGAGCTATGGAAATGCATGTTTGCATGTTTGTCTTCTGCATGCTTTTGTCTTGAACAAACCTAGTAGGTAAGTGTACATTGTTCACAAAACCTTAATTCTGTATGGCATAATTTACTATTGTGAAAGGCTTACCATTTGACAGACTTTAATATAGGAATAATATTAAAGAGAATGTCATCAATTGGGCATTTTAATGCAGTCTTCTCATTTAGAGATTTTCTATGTTTAAATTTATATGTATTCTTTGCCTTTAGAGCAAATTTATTAGTGTCAGGGTGTAAAATCTCCTATGAACTCACTCCGGGACCCCTTTCAGACTCCCTGTCAAAAATAATGCTGTGCCCCCGTTCAATTACTTTGCATTTTTTGTGTGTGTCAGTTGCAGCGTTTGACACTTGCCTTTTCTTGCTCTTAAGTGTGATTGCGGTGTGTTTTTTTCTTCTAGAGGAGGAAAAGCAACCATGCTAGCAGAAGCATCTTAGTGTTACCAGGAGCTGCTCTGTGATCCAAAACAATTGCAGCTGTGTGCAAATGTGCACAAAATGGTTCCCACTTGCCTACGTTCATTTGAATTACATGACATTTCAGCCTGTGTTGAAATGGCCCTTACCCCTGTCGTACCTCAGCTCAGTCCCTAGCATGAACCTAAAGTTTGTTCTAACCCACTTTTTTATAACCCGCTGGCAAGTCCTGGAATAGGATACACCATTATCACCACCTTAATAGCCATTCAACGTTTTTACCCTTATGTAATTCGAATTTCCCACAACCTCCAGGGTTTGCTATTGCAGAGGTATGGCCAAAGTCTTGCACTCTTAATATACCATTCCTAGCATACCTAACTGATAAGAAGCCAATGAATTTGGAGGAGGCCTCAGCACTGTATCCTCTTTTGAGGTCCACACTTTTTATCTTCCTGCAGATACACTCATAAGTCTTTTGCAGTCTTTGCAACTTCTACGTATTGGTCAATTTTCCCTGGACAGATGATCTCTTTATGAGGTTTAAGGACTTCCCAAATTTACAACCCTCCAACCAAGACATTTTGCAGGAAATTTTTAAAGCTTTGTCAGCTATTCCTTCTGCCATGCATCAGGAATGGACTCAAATTGTCACAATTCAATCAAATTGAATATGCTCACTGCTTATGTGCACATATGGTTTGTAAGTACAACTGTACCCTCACCTTCTGAACAGGAAACAGGGTCTCTGACCTTCTAACTTTAGATATACCTATTTGCTAGAGACTTTTTAGGGTTATTTTCTGAGAAGGAGCCTTATGATCCCTCCATTTCACAATCTTATCAGGGTTAAGCAAATCCAGTAGCAACCATACATTTGTTATGTGGGTCATGTTTCCAAATAATGCACACTACTCCAAAGTAGCCACAGTAATCTCAGGCTTGACTAATATTTCTTTTGTGAATTTAGGATACTGCTTTGGATCTTAAGGTTGCAAGTCGAAGTAGGCCTTTTGGGGCTTCCCAATTAAAAACGATAGTCCTCAAGTAACCTCTTGTGTTTTGCAATTCCCTCAAGGTAGGGAGGCTTCTCCAGTTGTTTTATGTGTTAGGTGATTAAGCGGTTTGCAATTTACAAAAGCTGATTAGTTTGCTGTTGGGTACAATTACATTGCTTCTAGTCAAGTTTTACTAATATAAACTGATTGACGCGCTCCTCTTCAATATGTTCAGTAATAAGAGTCTGTCTCTTTGTTTCCCAACTTAGTGCATTAGGATGTAAATTGGATGGACTCAACTGGTAGTGGCAGTGGAAATCATTGCACAAGACATAGACAATCAGGGACAGTGCAAGAATGGTTTGCATGCGTATTCAACAAGCAATAAACAGAGTTCACTACAGGAGGGCTTTGTACAGCAAGTTTGTAGTCTAAATCAAGCAAGCATATGCAAGTCCAAGCCACTACCCAAACTGACACACATTAATAAAGACCATGTGTATTAGTATTTGTTTCCGCCCACACCTGTAGCTTTTCTTTTAACTACAGAATCAAGGAACCTTAATAATGAATACCGTAGTTACATCTCCAGTGCTAATTTCCATCAGCAAATATTGCATATGATGGTTTTTGTATCAAGTAGAAAAGTCTTTAATGTGTACAAGCAGTGGAACACCACATTTGCAATCCCAAGTGAACTTCAGTGTCAATAAAGAGCCAGACACATGGTCAGGAGTGTATTTTAATTTTCTTCACTAAAATATCAATTTAAATACAAGAAAAACCTGATCCATCTTTCATCAACATACCTTTACCTTGGAGGCTCTTGTCTGATATAATAAGCATGTGTATATCCTGTCCAAGAACAAGCACCACAAGATGCCTTTATATTTTCTTTGTTAGAAAAATAACTTGAGATAAATGAGTAAGATTTTTCTTTGTTTCAAATGGCTGACCATCAGTAACTGATAAACAAACCACCTATCATTAACATTATTATTATTTTATTATAAATGATTTTCTACTGCCTCATTTTCAACTCTTCGCTTATAAGATTCTGGAACCAGAAGGACATAATCAACTTTTATTTTTAGGGTTATGCACTATTTAACTTATGAGTATTTTAGAAGCCATTGAAGATATCCATCCTTATAAAATGTATGAATGTATGTATGTATACTGAGAGCTTTTTTATTAAGGTCACAGGGTTAAAAGTTCATGTATACCAATGTATCTTAATATCGTCAGTGTTGTAAAACTGTAATTATGCAGTATATCTTAATAATGGTTTTTGGAAGTCTATAGTTTTATTTATCAACTAGCTGATTACCCATCGTTGCCCGAGTATTTATTTATTGCAATCTTATATTATACAGGAAAAAGAATCAAATAAAGCTATAGTGATTTTCTTGTCTATGGTGTTTTCATTTTTTTGCCTTTGATTGCACTTGGCCAATTGCCTTACGTTTTCTCAAAGGCATTATTACAGGCCAGAAATTTGTAAAAGAGTCCAAAAAAAAAAGCAAAAGGCACATTGTCACTGAGCAATACATACATACATGCATGCAAATATACCTCTGACATATACCACAGCGCTGTACAAAGATCAGCGGTGCCTTCACCTGAGTCTGAGTCATATGTATGGCAAGTTTGTTTGAAATGTCTCCATGCGTTTTTGAGTGATGGTGAAACATACATACATACACACACACATACATACATCCAATTTTATATATATATATTTAAATGATAACTGCCCTGATAAGAAACCCCCTGATAATGAAGATGTGAAATCTTTTTCTTACAGACTCAACAGCTCCATGATATGGAAGAAGTTTGTTATGAGAATGTGCTTAAAGAAATCAAAGCTGGTCGACAGGTATGACTTGTAATCTGTACTGAATTTTTTTTTTTAGCATTATAGCTAAACAATATAAATGATTAATGTACCTGCCAATTATTGCTTCTCTTCTTTTTAGGCTGTAACGGGACACCATTTTTATTGTATTACTTGATTATATTTTCATTCCTCTGGTATTTTTCGTTCTGCTCTCTAGTTTGTGAATGTGATGGCAATTGGTTGTAATATATACAATGAATCAATTTCTTTATGCTTATATTACATTCTTTTTTTGTTCTGTCGTTATGTTTTCTATTAAAGAAGTGAGTATACACACAGTTCTGTGTATATTAGGTTTGAGATTTTTAAGTCATTAGATTATTTTTTAGTTCCCTGGTTCAGTTATGAGTGGAATACATAAACTCTCTAGTGTAGTGAAACTCAACCTTTAAAGCCAAAACTCCAAAATCAGCTGGAACATTCTGTTTTTAGTCTGACTGTATTCAGTTTTATATAAATAACACACAGTAACATACAAACACTCGAAAAGATGCTTAGATAGTGGGATTGGTGTATACTGCTCTGGATATCGCAGAGGAAAATGCACAAACTAATTGCAGATACAAGGTGACAAAAATAAAGATGGTTGCATCCAACCCAACTGGGCTCTATAGATATAAAAACAAAGAGAGTAATAGGTAAGGTACAGTCCAACTCAATCGAACTGTCTGAGCCTAAACACAGGAGACTTAAGAAGGTTCATAAAAGTATAAAAGTGACATAAATATGACTGTAGAATACACAAAAACATGGGGGGGGGGGGAAAGAATTCTCTTTTTAGATGTCTTGAAATATTGGAGGCAATGTGAGTTGGGGGATATTGAAAACTGCAATAGAAAGTATGTTTCTTATAGAAAATAAGGATTGTGTTGGCCACAAAGGATTGTTACAAACAAAATGGTATTTAAAAGTTTCCTTTTTTACTCACAACAATTAAAAGGTAAAGATGCATACTATGTTGCCACATTCAACCAGTGCCATGTATTCAATACGTTTTCATGGCTCCAAAATACATTTGTTAGTCAGATACATAGGTTTCCTTTGGAAACTTGTCTCTATATATCATCTGTCACGGGAGCCAAATTTCACTCAACACTTTATAGTATTCAAATGGCTTTATCAAAGGATATGTAAGTACAAACAACTCTAAATGCAATAGAATTTACCAGTTATGGACACAACTATATGTTGCTTCATATATGTCTTCGAAAAATAGTCCCAGATACCATGGATTGATTGCTGCTCATTAGAGGTTTTCCTTTTTTTTTTCTTTCTTTTTTTTGGAAAAACCTGGAGTTTTTCTAATGTATAAATCCTGGAAGATTAACAGTTTCTGAAATATTCAGACCAGTCCACCTGGAGCCAACAACCATGCCATGTTCAAAGTCATGAAAATCACTTTTCTTACCTATTCTAATGCTGTTTAAACTTAAGCAGGTTAACTTGACAATGTCTACCTGCCTAAATGCACTGATTTGTACCCATGTCACTGGCTGATTAGATGTTTGCTTTAACAAGTAGTTAACAACAAGCAAAAAAGTGACCAATTAGTGACCAAAAAAGTGACTTTGTTTTTATGTGGATGTTAGTGTGAGCAATTGCAGATGCGTTTTGAAGATATTGATGTAAGATTGTATTAGTGTTGCATGTCTAGTGTTTGAGACACTGAGAAATATAAGACATTGATATGAGACTTTGAGACATTGGAAATATGAATAAATTGTTTTTATTTATGTACAGTTAGGTTCATAAATATTTAGACAGAGACAGATGTTTTCTAATTTTGGTTCTGTACATTACCACAATACATTTTAAATGAAACAACTCGGATGCAGTTTAACTGCAGACTTTCAGCTTTAATTCAGTAGGTTGAACAAAAAGATTGCATAAAAATGTGAGGAACTAAAGCCTTTTTTTACACAATCACTTCATTTCAGGAGCTCGAAAGTAATTGGATGAAATAAAAAGCTGAAAATAAAATGTTCATTTCTAATACTTGGTTGAAAACCCATTGCTGGCAGCCTGTAGCCTTGAACTCATGGATATCACCAGTTGCTGGGTTTCCTCCTTTTTAATGCTCTGGCAGGCATTTACTGCAGCGGTTTTTATTTGCTGTTTGTTTGTGGGCCTTTCTGTCCAAAGTTTAGTCTTCAACAAGTGAAATGCATGCTCAATTGGGTTCAGATCGGGTCACTGACTTGGCCATTCAAGAATATTACACTTCTTTGCTTTAATAAACTCCTGGGTTGCTTTGGCTGTATGTTTTGGGTCATTGTTCATCTGTATTATGAAACGCCTCCCAATCAATTTGACTGCATTTAGTGGGATTGGAGCAAAGTATGTCTCCGAACACCTCAGAATTCATTGGGCTGCTTCTGTCATGTGTCACATCATTCTGGTATAGGTTGATGCAGAACTATGCTGGGTTTTTTTAGATTTTTTTGAGCAAAGTCCAATCAAGCCTTTCTATTCTTGAGGCTTATGAGTGGCTTGCACCTTGCAGTTTACCCTCTGTATTTACTTTCATGCAGTCTTCTCTTTATGGTAGACTTCGATATTGATACGCCTACCTCCTGGGGAGTGTTGTTCACTTGGTTGGCTGTTGTGAAGGGGTCTCTCTTCACCATGGAAATGATTCTGCGATCATCCACCACTGTTGTCTTCCGTGGACGTCCAGGTCTTTTGGCATTGCTGAGTTCACCAGTGCATTGTTTCTTTCTCATGATGTACCAAACTGTAGATTTTGCCAGTCCTAGTTCTGTAGCAATTTCTTGGATGGATTTTTTTCTGTTTTTGCAGCTTAAGGATGGCTTGTTTAACCTGCATAGAGAGCTCCTTTGATCGCATGTTTTTTTGCCTTTAAATGCACTCTGCTAATTGCCCTACGTTTTCTCAAAGGCATTATTACAGGCCTGAAATTTGTAAAAGAGTCCAAAAAAAAAAAATGTAAGTAAAAGGCACACCGTCACTGAGCCACACACAAGCCAAATATAGCTCTAACATATACCACAGCGCTGCACAAAGATCAGCGGTGCACTAACATGAGTCTGAGTCATATGTCTAGCAAGTTTGGTTGAAATGTGTTAATGCGTTTCGGAATGATGACATACACACATAACATACAAATAAAGCACAGCGCTGTACAAAGACGACTGGTGCACTCACATGAGTCTTGGTCATATGTATGGCAAGTTTGGTTGAAATGTCTCCATGCGTTTTCGAGTGATGGTGGAACATACATACATACATACATACAATTTTTTATATATGGTGTGGTTGCTACTCGGGGTTGCTCATGGTAATGGAATGCTTACAGATGTTTACAGATCAGGGGCAGCAGACTCCAAAAGTCCAAAATAACAGCAGTATTTATTTTAGCCAGGTGTTACAGCACACACTCGACAACTTTATACCAAAAAAAAAAAAAAAAACAGTAGCCCGGCTGGGCATCTGGCTGCCTCACTTGGTGCCCTCTCTTCCTAACACATACACTATATCAGAACTGTTAACTCACAACTTTGTAGTACTGTTTGGCCACTGGCTTTCTTGGTACTCTGTTCCCTCTCGTGCGGCCTGGAACACTCTGGCTCTCTCTTCAGCCTTGAACTTTCTGGCTCTCTCTCAGCCTGGACTCCAATCTGGCTCTCTCTCAGCCTGGACTCCAATCTGGCTCTCTCTCAGCCTGGACTCCAATCTGGCTCTCTCTCAGCCTTGAATCCACTCTGGCTCTCTCTCAGCCTTGAATCCACTCTGGCTCTCTCTTAGCCTGGAATCCACTCTGGCTCTCTCTTAGCCTGGAATCCACTCTGGCTCTCTCTTAGCCTGAAATCCACTCTGGCTCTCCCTATATATTTTTAGCTGCTGTCATGTTATTCAGTTTATTCTGGCACTGCTAAATTTGCTCTGGGGATCTAAGCGTCAGTGTCCCCTGTGAAGAAAGGATTAAGATACAGAGGTCATTTTAATAATTGTACAATGTCCAGTTATCTGTAATGTGTTATACACGTGTGAGTAAATTATTCAAGGATTTGGTCATAAAGAAATTTAAATGGATTCTTCCATTTTTTTCCTCAGGAAGATCTTCAGAAAAAAATACCTTTATTTCAAATAGAGGATATTGATTTTTATGTTAAATATAGTTGTGTATATGGGGCTTACAGGCAGGACTGTTAGTGGTAGCTCACTGGAAGACAAACAACGACGAATGATATCTTTTTTTTTTTTTTTTTTTTTTTTTCTTTTGCCTAAATGCTAACTGTCTTAATGTAAAAACAGTTTAAATGACTATATATGGGTACAGTTTTATATTCCTGTGTTTAATACACATTCCACATATCCTTGCCATTTGCTGAAGAAAGGACCGTGGGAGGTAGTTGTATTTCACTTCGGCATGTGTTATGACAGATGGAGAAAATCTTTTCATGTTGGTTTTTCAACAGTCGTACTCTGCAAGACTCCAAGCTCTTCCTGGCTACTGGGAAATTAAAAGTTGGCGATTCAGCCTTTAATTTTTATCCATCTGCTCCAGCTAATGAGACGTCTCATTTGTAGTCTTCACTTTGAATTACCAAATGCATGTGCAGCTTTATCATTCTTCCTCCCTGTGTGCCGTCTCCTCCTGTGTAACTTGCAAAGATGGATAGTATTAGTAATAATAGATAGCTTACTTGTTCAGAGGAGTTTTGATAGACTTGTATAGGCTAGTTTGACAAAATTGGTTGGTACTACTTTATCTCTAGCCTTGAAATCCATTCCTGTTTCCTAAAACCTTGAAACATTTTTAAAAAGAACCAAACTTCCATGTTTTGGCGTCATTTTGAGATAAATATTGATATTAAATTAACCGTTTGCAGTCCGTGCATTAAACAACTACAAATGTATCTGATTCATGAATTTGCATGCAATGTAGTGTGTTGGTTAGCACAATTATGTGATTCTTTAACAAACATGCGTAAACTCCATTAAAGCAATCATCCAACTTTTAGGGGCATCAAAGCAAAAAGGGTTAAGGTGTTAATTATATATTCCTTTCTGCTGTAATACTAAAATGTGCGTTCTGTTATTACTAATACCCAAATGCCTTTTAACCTTTGCAGAGAATATCACATCCCTAATGCTTGTGGCTACAACTCATTATCTATTCATAATCCATGATACACAATGTAAGGAATCATTGGAACATGTAGTTTTCTTACTGGCAGGAAGCTGAGAGTGTTGCTCTGCTGCTCTGTGTTCTGCTATGTTTATTCAGCAAAGGTGAAAACCACCTTTATCCACTAAAGATTGACTACATAAACAAATTAATTTGCAGAAGAACAACAATTACGGACTGTGAATCCACGGACTATAATCTCAATTAAAACTATTTTATTATCAAGGTTTAGAATCAAAATTCAGAACACTGACTTAAGGCGCTGTGCAAAATGCATTCATTTGAACTTATTTCTATTTCAAGTAATGATCTTTGTCAAGACAGACTTTTTTTTTACTTCTGCTTTGTCTACTTTAATGATTTTTCCTGTTATTTGTGTTTTTTCATTCTATTTTCTATTACATCTGGCTCTCTCACACATAGAACATTGTTATAATATAATATGTGATTGTACTGCTGCTAATTCCCTTATACCCAAGGTACAGCTTGCTTTCAAATGCAATATGTTTCATTCCTTTTTAGTAACAAGGTAAATAGCTATGTTCACTTGCTTGACATGTTCTGTAGGGTCTATTCACACAACTGTGCTTCTGTAGCATTATGTGCCATGGTGTGCTGCAGTACTGTCCACTACACCACTGCCTGCAGTAGCACACTACCACATGTTATTGTGTAGTTTGCTAGCAAAAATGTAGAAGGTTCAGATCTTAGGTCTATGTAGTGGATTTACACAATAGATTGCTTTAAAGCTGAAGTTTAATCTGCCTAATTTTACCTATCCCCCCTTTCTTAATCATTGTAATGCCATGTTTGTATACAATTCAGTATTTTATACCTTTTTTGGATACACACACACACACACCTTTTTTTTTTAAGAGGACTGCACTAGTTAATGCCTGCATGTTAATCTAGGCCTCTATGATTGAAACTTTGAATCCATTATTAAAAGAGATTGGCCATGGACAATCAGGCTGTGGATGCAATTTGGGGGTACATTGGACCTGACTGGTGTAAATGGGTCCTAATTATGTGTTTTTGGATGCTAATAATAGATCAGAAATGTATAATTACGTTTTATCATTCCTTTACTACTTTATTGCAAGTAGAGTGGGGAATAATATAATCTCTATACACATCTTGTTTGAGTGTCCCAGGCTTAAAAAAAAGATCCCTCTGCTACCTTTAAAAAATGGTGGGTTAGGGTTACCTGTTTCAAATTAATTTGCAGCTCATATTGCTTCTTTTGCTTTGCTTCATGCCTGTAAGGACTCCACTCTAATGGTACTGTTATGATATGTGATATGGTTGATTTAGTGTTCTGCCCAGAAATTTTTTAAAGCCTAGTGGGAAGTATTTATAGGCAGGTGGCAGACCCTGAGTGCACCACCCATCACTTTTCAGTAACCACCTGGCTATTTTTAGGTAGCTACTGAAAAGTATGTGCACTTAGCCGGATGGTGCACTTGACTAAAAGGGGCTAGGAAGAACACTGCTATTGTTTCTCCCCTCTACCTGGTCTCAGTCTGCCTTTACAACATTCTTGTGTTGTGTTAGATTCTGTAGAATTTTCATGTGGTCTCATTTTACCTCTCTTTCCACCATCTTGTATTCAGGTGTCTTTCTTCCCCCAGGTTTTGAATTTCCAAATGCTTTTAAGTGGTGGTTAGAAAAGGGTTAATAAGTAAATATGTACTCTTTTGTGTCATTTAAGTGTTAAATTGTTCCAGTACTTTAGGGATACATACGAGGCATCGCCTGCTGAAATATTTCGGTATATCCAAATTCAACGCTTTCAAAGCTTTTTTAGATAAACAACATTCCTCCACTATAATGCTTACAGGATTTGACCAACAATATTGCAAAGAACCCCATTTTAATTTTGCAGTTTTTGCTAAACTCCTATCCTAAAACATACTATATGCAACATTGGAAGGGAGATGTAGGAGTTTCTATTATTGAAATTAACTATGGTGACATTTGGGCCTCCACTGTGAAATGTTCTCTCAAAATTGCAGCTTTGGAAAACTTCAAATTTCTTTTCTGGTGGTACCTTACTACCTTATTTTGTCCCAAACTAATCCCTGTATTTTTTCAGAAGATGTTCACAGGGAATCACAGTGTTACATATCTGGTGGACTTTTGTTTTATAATCTTATCTGTAGTGGTTTGAATATTAAGATTCAGAGGAATTTTGTTGAAGTTTTGCTGAACAAACCAATACTTAACATCACTAAAATGGCAAAAAAAAAAAAAAAAAGCCAAGCAAACGTTCCCACTATATTGGTATTTAATTTAAACCCGAAAACATAGCCTGCAATGACTTTATTGATTTTTGAATTTGACCCGTTTAAAGGGGCAAACTGGGTTCAACCCTCCTCCCACCTTAGGCTTAACTTTAGCTCTGAAAGTATGACTCACAGTCCTGTTTGGGGTTGATTGCCATCCACCAGCATTGCTGCCTGCAATCATAAGCATTGGGAAGAGCTGCTTGCAAGAAAGAAACAGGATGGAAAAGTGGTGTAAGGGGTGCTGGGGATGCGAAAGTGAGTGAGGCAGGTGGAGTGGTTGGAGAAGTTTGCAGTAGTCTGGTGCAATATAGGGGTAGTGGTGCAAAGGAGGTGCAGAGGTTAGCATTCTTTACATATTGTATGTCTGTCTTTAATGAGTAGGCTTAGGTTCTAGTGAACTGTACCAATTTAAGCCCCTTCTACTGTAGCACAGTGTAGTCACACCCAGCGTTTGCTCCTTCTCTACATTATTCTCCTTACAATGTCATGCTTTACAAATTAGAAAAGAAAACATCTATACACGATTAGAAAAGTGTATTTTATTGTTTTGTTTTATTAAAAATATTATTATTATTATTATTATTTACCTATTGTCAGTTGTCTTTTATTGGCTTTTCATTACATTTTGGTAATTTCCTTCTTAAGTTCTGTCATTAATGTTGTGAATTAACGTTGATCCTCAGATTGAAAAGTTTAAGAACCATTTCTGTACTTTACTGGATTTATTCTTTGTTCTAAGAATGGTTTGATGAGTCGGCTGCATAAAACTTTTGCTTGCTTCCTCTAACTTACAATTTTTAAATGAATCTTCTTTCTTTTTAATTTGCGGCAGCTGTTGAATTGGAACTTAATAATCCTATTCTTTAGCAGCCAAAGGGGACACCATCTTACCCATTATTTAGATCTGCAGTTCCCATAGCACTGCACATGAGATCAGTTATGACACCAGCTATTTGAGGGCTTCAGAGTTTGATTGGGAGCTAAAACATGCACACTGGAATCTGTGACTATTACGAGTCTTGCACTAAATCTAGCATACACTACACAGTGTAATAAAAGGCAGTAGAGTGGTACCTCGGTATAAGTCTGCATTGGAATAAGTCCAACTTGGTATAAGTCCTGTTCGGATACAAAAAATTTTCTTTAGTATACAACCTTAGCTTGGTATACAACCTTTGTGCTAGAACTTGTATGGGTAAAAATGAGTCATAACACCGCACGCTACCCTTTTTTACCTCTCTTGAGACAAAGCCACAACTGCCCACCAGCGTCAGTACGCCAGTTGCTACCGTTCAGTAATCAACCCGCTTTAACTTTCTGTGAATTACATAACATCTCCTCCTCCTCCCTTCTCAGCACCATCCTAATAGGCACTTGACTCTTCTCAGCAAGGTAAATTGAGGGTAAATTTTCATTTATTTCATCTAATTTCTTTTGTATTTATGTATTTTAGTTTGTAAGCAGTGTTTAAATTATTTCATTAAGCCCCATCAAGGTATAATATGCCAATATCAATAGGATTCTTTTTCATGGGAACGGATTAATCATTTTCCTTTTATTTCTTATGGGAAAAATTTGTTTGGTATAAGTCCTGTTTAGTATAACTCCAAGGATCTGGAACGGATTAAGGACTTTTACCAAGGTACCACTGTATACATAAAAATATTGCAGAAAACAACAGTATGTTTTATAAAGGATCACGTTAACATTTGAGCCTCACTTTGCAAAAACTGTGAAAACCAGTGGCTTTAGATCTTCTTAAAAATTAAACACATTTTTGGAGTATTTTTACTTTCATTTTCTCAGTGGTAATAGAAATAATTTTGTAAAGGTAATTCTATGTAAAACTCATAAAACAATTCACAGAGTGTATCCCCAAACAGTACACCTAATTGTTCAGGCATGAATAATACCCCGCTGTCTTTGTGGTCTATCAAACCATGAATCTAAACCAGTGGGACTATTTGTAATCTATCACAGATTAAGCTATATTGGTAGTTTATTGAGTGTTTGTCAGATACTTTGTGGACTGCCCAAGTATTACTGATGCAAAGAGAGAGTAACAATTCATGTTAAAACTATTTTATCCTCTTGATTATGCAGGATGGGGATGGTATGGCAGGTTTTTCAAATATGCATTCCTCCTAGAATGAGATTCATAATGCTTTTCTGGGTATAGCCTTGGTCTGTCATCCTGACATATTGCTCTCGACCCTGATCTTTTGCCTGTGTGTTACAACACTGCCAGAATATCAGTTTGTCACGAGCAACCTGCTCATCCAAGTGTGGGCACTTAGCTGATAAAAAACAAATGTTAAAGGAGAGTCCAAATTAGGTTTAGGGTAGAAAATGTAATACATGCATGGAGACATAATACATAGTTTTTAAAAAGTTATATAAAATTCGGAGGTGTTTAAGTGGAATCCCTGAATTTATAGCCCAGCATACTGAAGAAACTGGGTGTGTGTCCTTATTGAATAACCAATAACAGAAGTCAAACTACTGCTATACAGCAAACTTTAACAATAGTTCACGTGATCAATATGTATATTTGACAGACATTGTCAGCTTCAAGTGAGCTTTTCTGTTGATTCACACTGTTTTTTTACTTTGTGATTGTATCATATGCACTCCCAATGTTGCAAATGCTGTGCCACCTCCGTCAGCTGTATTCCTAAAAGAAAAGTTTCGTACTTTGTAGAGCTTTATTATCAAAACATTCCCTTTATTTCACAAATCAATAACGCAGAACTCTTACCTAACATAAAATTGGTTAAACTAATATTAAAATAACACATTGCATTCCACAAATTGCTGTTTCAGTTATTGGTTAGCTCATTGGTAGTCATCTGTGTAGAGGTCTGTGGGGTGTCGCCTGAGAGTTTCATGCACCAAATTACATTTTGTAGATCTCATTTCTGTACCTTATGTGGAATTTATGTTGTAGTTTGCTTTGTATGGAGAGTGGTGTTTTCAAAGAGACTTCACTGAACAAGGAATATGCAGAAAGATATTTGCAGAGACAATGCATTGATCCAAGGATAGAGACAGTGGTATTTGCAGGAATAGGAATGCTGCATTGAGCTAGGTATAGGCAGAGTGATGTTTGCAGACACTGCACTGAACCAGCAAATGGATATTGCATACTTGCAGAAACGCAACAGTGAGCCAAGGATATAAAAGATTGATATTTGCAAATACACTACCTTAAGCCAGGGATAGCAACAGTGATATTTGCAGGAATGATGCACTGGGTTGTACTGATTCGGGACTAGAGTAATGCATATTTGCAGGGACACTGCACTGAGCCAAGGAGGATGATATTATCAGATACATTTGCACTGAGCCAGGAATAGGGAGAATGACATTGCATTGGGCAAGGAAAAGTAATATTTGCAGAAATAAGCCAGGGTTGCTGATAGAGATGATCCGTAGACAGTTTGGAGGTATCAGCTAAAAACGTAGTTATATGTAGGAGGTTACTGTTGAGACAAGGATGGAGAAAAATTAATAATTTATAAAAATGTTAGATTTTATAAGGCCGAAAAGGTGAATGGAAAAATACATTAACATTTTTTTTTTCTTTTAACTTTGGGTGTCATTTTAAAAGGCAAACTGTCTAAAATATAGTACAGCTTCATATTCATTTCCTTTTTTCTTTTAATAACAAATGTCTATTGAGAATAATGAGTTGATTTTACAGGTACAAATTGTCATTTTGTTTAGTGATGCATTTGGTTTCTTTATTTTTTCTCTTCGTTCAAGGTAAATCAGCTATGGTTCTGTTATCACTTTATTTTCCACAACCGCTGAACAGGAATGTTTTCCTGAAAGACAAAAATACATTTTAATTTCATTTTATGTAATGGAGTTGAAACGAGCACTGTCTTGTAGTCTGCTCCACTAGGTTCAATACAAAGAGTGAGATTGGGAAATTAACATTGGTTTGTTAAAGCAACATCAATGTGCTCAATTCAATTTGCAAGATTGATATGCTTTATTGGATATCTTTGTAGAAACAAAGAAGCTGTGCTCCATTGAGTATATTTGTTAAAGTGATGTTCTCTATGGTTCACGCTAAAGTGATATGGTTGTGTTCACTTAGATGCAATAGAGCAAAACTGAAGAATGAATATTTGTAATGTGTGCATAGTTTACAAAAGTCATCTCACCAATGCATATAGTCTCTTCAATTGTCCTTTACTGTTTCCTAAAACAGATGGGTTTTGAGCAATGTAATATGTTTCAAGTGTCCTGTGCTGTTTAATGGGAAAAGTGTGCATTAAGTACTCAATGCTGCCTGGCTAGATGTTGGGATTAAATGTATTTTGATATGATATGATGTCATATAACCTTTTATTTCAGTATTTTTGTTGTAGTTGACTAGAGTTATCTGGCCTGTGTATACATTTAAAGAGATTAGTAGAACTAAACCCAATCACAAAAATCTAAAATATCTTTACTATAATGTAATTTATGCAAAAAGTTGCATAATGCTTTAATGTAATTTAGGCAAAAAGTGTAATAGTAAAAACCCTAAAAAGGACCCCAAAGGATCTTGATAACTTCAATAATTTTAAATAATGGAAGTTAGCCAATATAGCCAGTATAGCACTTAAACTCTAAACTTTTACATGGTATAAGTCCCTCCTAGTTTTATAGTGTAATTTTAAAAGTTATTAAGTCATCTTTGAGTCTATAAAGAGGAACTATACTCAAAACTAAAAACAAAAAAACACCTATAAACCCTGCAGGACAGTCCGATCACTCCGGGGGTGTCCAGCATCTGGTCCCGCATTGTTTAGGCATCTGTCATCTTCGTCTTCTCTTCCGGGTTCTTCATCCTACATCACCTGACCTAGGTGCAAGATCGGGTGACATAGGATGAAAATAAAATTTGCCCATCTCACTGTACATGCGTGAGGTCGGCAAATTTTTCTCTTTGAGCAAAAAAGGCTACTTCTGCGGATGCCCGAGATGCTCGGGCATGCGCAGTAGGAGCGCCCAAGAGCCTTCCGGGAGGCCTGATGTAGGTATCCCAAGAGGCTTTGCGCTCTCTTTCATTCTCGACCACCTAGGTAGCCGAGAATTAGGGCGCGTTGCTGCACCAAAATTTTTTTTTTTCTAAATTGTGTTGCAAAAAAAAAAAAAACAGAATTTTTACCTTACATATAAGGGTTCTCTACCCTTTTATGTAAAGTGAAAATTCTGAGTTTAGGTATGCTTTAAGGCTGCAGCTTCTGTAAACTTTTTTAGCTGCCAGAGCAAAGTTTTTCATTTTTTGCATATGATAAATATGCATTTTTGCTCAAAAAATGGTCCTTTAAAATTAGAATGGTAGTTGCAATTTGTTTTGTCACACTATATTTTTGTGCATATGATTATCAAAAGTAGTAAATAATAAGTAAAATAAATAAAAAGTTTGCACATAATCACCTTAACCACCTTTTTTAATTATATATTAGTATACTATATATTAGTAGATTATTTTTGTACAAATTAAAAGTCCGTTTAGTTGAGTAAATTAAATTCTAGATAAAGATAAAGGATTTTCCCTCTTAATCTGCCTTAGAGTGATAGTAGGGTGGCCATCCCTATAGTTTCAAATATAACTCAAGCTTGTAGAAGAGACAAAGAGAAAAGAGGAGGTTTTGGAGTCCAAGATATGTTAAAAAAAAAAAAAAAAAAAAAAAGGTAGTATACCATAATCCATACATAATTAGACAAACATCATACATACCCACCAACTCATTATACCATGATGAGGTTTCACATATTATACATACAATTGCCTACCGTATATTCGTTGAACCGTTATAGGTTTTTTTATAGACCCTACGCGTTTCGCCACTTAGGCTTCCTCAAGGGTAAGTGGTGATGAATTTTACAGTCTATGCAACAGATACAATACATAGGAAAATTTGTAATTACATTCAAAATCATATAATCTGTTAATAATCATACTTAGATAATAAATTACAGTATTTGACATATGTTGTCAAGGTTAGGAATACACTTGTATATAAGTTATATAAGATTAATAATAAGTAACCCATGTTTGGTACGCATATGTAATGTATCAATTCAAAATCAAGTAATTGTGGTGCACAACTGTATTGGGTAAATTACTGCTAATATTATAAAAGGAGGTTCACACTTACTTGTGTACTGCTAAGGAATTCGATTCACGTATGTCTGGTAGTGAGGTATTTAGGTAAAAACAAGTTAGGTTGGTATTTAGCCTAAACAGGAAAAATTAGGAGGTTTATTAAGATAAACTTTTTTGTATAGGTTCGTCTTTAGTCTGAAATTGAAATATGGATAAAATCTTCTATTATACATATTTCTTTTGGCTAATAGATTTGCAATAATAACAGATCCTGTACACTGTAACCAGTGTATATGGATTAAGGAAACTCTCTCGACACTACTCCCCAATGACACTGTACATAAACCACTACACTACATGGATTGTTCCACAGTAGGGGTCATTTACATGATTACATGTATCTGTCATTGGCATGGTCAACAAGTAGACAAGAAGTGGCTGTAGAAGATCAGCAATACTGAGGTGCAAACTAGGATGAAAAAGGTGAAACCAGTATTTTAGTTTAGTAAAAAAAAATAGTTATCTAAATGTCTACTTAGAGAACTTGGTCATTACCAAATACAGTCAGTAATCTTCTTAGTTAAATACCATGTTAAATTATAACCCTTACACTACCTTAATAAAAGAAGAAATTCAGTCTACAAAATTTTGGAGGTGCAATAATTTGTCCCTACTCCTATCTGCTTGGAGTTCAGCTTCAAATTCACCTGTGAGTAATATTTTACAGTCTTTCACTATATACATATCTTCTTTGCCAAATTGTCCTTGTCCATCTTGCTTCGCCCAAGGTGTAATTAGGATAGCTAGGCTCCATAAAAATATCTAAAAAAAAAAACTTAGCCTGACATGAAATGTGTTAACATATTTATATTATATTTGTGGTGCTAATTTCATTTTATTTTAAAACAGGAGGACAGATTAGGGCCCATTCATATTAACTATGTTGTGGTACTGCACATCATGTTTAGTGGTACATTGCAGTTAATTTTCATTGTGAATGGCACCATAACTTCCTTCTAAAATGCATATGCAGTGTAGTTGGCGCTGGAGAAAAATGCAAACCACACACCTATTTTATTGTAGCTTATTCATTTAGGTTAACTGCTGCCCTTGTGCCTCATTGTGCAAGTATGATAATGACTTGGTTTGAGGTTTGTAATAGCAAATATTTTTTTCACTAAATGGGGCTACATCAAAGAATGTAACAAGGTTCATTAGGATCAATGATAGTCTGTAACTCTCTATTGACTTCTTGCAGAATGGCAGGAATTCTTTGTTGTGACACTGCTTATGGCATGTGCTCTGCAAGAGGGAAAATATTGGATTTGTTATATCTGTTCTGCTTTTTCGTAAGCCTTAAATAAGTGCACCTGCAATAGCATTTGGCAATGACGCCACAAAAATCGTATACCATCCTTGTAACCACAGATAATTATTACTTGATCTTTAGATCTTTTTTTTTCTTTCACTTGTCCAGTGCTAAAATTCCTTGAATCCCTGCAAATGTTTTTGGCTATGTACCATGAATTAGGGAAGTATTCTGTAGGTTTGACTACCGAAGTACCCCATCCAGAAGACTTTTTGTGAGGTCAGTTGTTGTTCCCTGTCTGACAGTAGCTTTTAATGCCATAATACACCTAGGACCATCTCCCACATTTAAAACTTTTATACTATTCCATTTTATCTACACCTTTTAAAATGTGCAACTCTTTAAGCCCTACTATTCTGTACTTTTCGTAACACCAAAACATTTCTGATGTCTTTTTTCAGAGTGTTTATTTTTCAACCTTAACATTTAGCCACCAGCAAACAAATTCTTTTTTCCATACATATGAATATTTAACACACAAAAAATGATGTTACATCCCAGAAATTTTTGTGCAAAATGTTGTCCCAGCTGCTTTTCAGTTATTGTCAGTTTAATAAAAAACACTACATGGGAAAGCTGTCATGCATGCAAAAGCAGGGATTATCAGGTAGGGTAATATTGTTCCCTACCTGAACTGCATTGCAAAGATGTTCATGTAACTTGTTTCAGGGGCATTATTTAATACAAGGAATGTATGTACTAGGGCTGCACAAACCTATAATTACTCTGCCTTCTTCTTTTTGCTGATCTTTATGATCAGTTCTACCCTCGGCTTCTTCAACTATATTGCAATGGTAAGATTGCTTGTGTTGACCTAAAGGAAAGTAAGTTTACTGAAGGCATGGTTGCAGAGTTTTCTTTTTTTGCCCATTTTAATAGGGCAATAGATTCAGAAATTACATTTCTTTGTCCAAGAAAAAAGATCCTTATATATGTATTAAGGTTTTGTGAATTGAGCCTATTGGCTGTTACTGGAGTAACACAAGTATTATATACATTCTAGATAACGCTATGTGTCACAGTCCAATAAATATTTCTTATTGAGCTTGAAGGGCATGTTTACATACAAAGCAATTCACAAATATGCAAGGCAAAATAGGCACAGTTCTCCTTTGTAGCCAAGGTTTCTGTTTTTCTTCCCTGAAGTTATATATGTGAAATATTAAAATTATTTTTTTAATAAATAAGTTTTGAGTTATTAGCTTTTCTCAATGACATACTTTAAAGAAAGTGCATTTTGTTTTATATATGTATGTAAACCATATTTTAGTTGTTAGATTGCCCATTTTAATAAGGTCAGAAGGAAGCTACATAACCAATATGAAGATAAAAAGAAATCACCAAATGACACCAAGTGCTATGCATTGCAGGAGACAAAGGAAAACCTAGGCATACCATGATACCCACTAACTGTGAAATAATGCAGAGTAAAGTAATATACACAAGCTAAACATATCTTTCGAGTCTGAAAAAATGTATTGTCATGGGGACTTATTGAAGGATAATCCTGGTAGTAGGGTTTTTTGGGGCAAAAATATTCACCATATCTAGGAATATTTTTCTAAGCATACTTTAAAATTTTTTGTGCAAATACGTACGTTTTACAGTGAGCTATTATAAATAATACATCAATCAAGGTTAAATACAATAGAACCTAATCATGAAGTCGATAAGTCTGTGTAGTCTAGATTTCTAGTCTTTCTGACCCAACGTGTTTCTCAAATAGTGCTTCATTAGGGGTAGTAAAAACTATAGTTTACACAGCTATATATAGATTGAAATACAACATGTTGTAAGAACAAATATACAGCCTTTTTTTTACCCTCCGTTATCAATGAATCCCCACATTGAGACTTTCGTCAATTTAGTAACAGAAGAAGTTATAAACACATTATTCTGTGTATTTTTGTCCAAGGGAATACTTATATTAAATATTCCAAATAGCCTAGTATCAACACAACTTTCCAAAGATAGTTTTCGAATGATTGGAGGCAGGAATTCAATCATATCAGAGTTAGTTATGCATAGTGTCCTTGTGGAATCTGTCCCATGTGTTGATCTTACCATTTATGATGTAATATACATGCTCATAGATTTGTTTCCTAAAGGCTCTTGCTTTTACCTATATGAAAATAGGCACACCTACATAAAAAGATATAGACTACTCCTATGATTGGGCAGTTAAATGTGTGTTTTGGTTTGTATATTGACCCTTTTTAACTCTTAGGTACTGGCTATAGGGTATACTTCTTGTTAGTGGTATGGGATGAGCACTGTGAAATATAGTATTGCCCGTTGTTTCCATAGTGTGGAAGAGTGTACTGTGCTCCTGAATGTAGATGCGTATGTGCAAGAAAGTAATGGATTCCTTAACAACAATCCACTGTAAATTTCAGGTTGAAACTATTTGTTTGAATGTATTGGAAAGATTCTTCCAGTATCTTAGTGGAGCCTAATCACAGAACAAGGACATCATTATTGTACCTATGATAGGATAGGATATGTTTTGAGTATTTTAGCATGTTCAGATTGACAAAAAAAAAAAGCTTCCTCCCATCCTCCAGTAAAAATTGCATAAGTAGGAGCATACTTTGTGCCCATAGCCATACCTTGAACTTGATGGTAATAACCATTGTTGAAAGTAAATACATTGTGTGTAAGTATGTATTTTAAGAGTAGTAAAATTATTTGTCCTGTGCATAGTCTAAAAGGAGGCAATCACTTCTAATCCTTTGGAGTGCAGAATGCTACAATACAATGCCTCAATATCTATGGCTAGTGTGGTATCTTTTGGCACCTTTTGGCAGTCAGTGATCTTTAAAAGCTCTATTGTATTTCATTTGGAGGAATGGTAGATCAGTGACAAACAGCCTAAGATGTAGGTCCACCAATAACTGGCCCTTAGATGGTATCAAGCAAACTCCCAGATATAATTGATCGTCCCGCTGGGTTGTGCATACTTTTCTGTACCATGGGGGTGCTTAAAATCTGAAAATAATTGGATCCTTAACAAAAAAATGCATTCCCCAGGGTTATTTGTATGTAGAGTTAGATCTTACACTTGTGTACACCCTCGACACACTGCACACCTTATGAGGCGCCTAAGACTTATCTTGATCAACAAGTTTACCTTTGAAATATGCTAAATAGGCTTGCTCTACAAATGTGCTGATGTTGGCCCTTTGACTGGGAATGGTGAAACTGCCACATATATAACAAAATGAATCGGGGTTGTTTAGGCGCTTAAAATGAGAAACAACAGAGCAAGACATGATCTGAAATAAAGAAAATATGTGTGTAAGTAGAAAAATAAATTTTAATTATTCACTATGTAGAGCAGCGCACAACCTCTGACCACACTGTCTTGCGTGTAAATGAATAGCCTATGCAAATCCATGCTACAGTAATCGCATTATTATAAGCAATAGAGAAAAACATGACGTCATAGAAGAAAACTAACTGCACTTTCAGAATCCGCATATTTCAAAGAAAATAAGCTTAAAAATTGAAGTCAACAAAAAGTTTGTTCAAAATTGTTCCCCAGTGTAATCTCTGGTGTTTTGTCTCTGGTGTCTGAAGTAAAGGCTTATTGTATAATAGGGTACAACTCTGAGTACAAAAATTGGTTAGAACGTTTGCTGATATAAGGTTATACCAGTCTCTCTTTGTGAGAATTTTAAGGCCCAAATTTCATAGCTATGATTATCCATTAGGACAATATTCCCTCCCTTATCTAAAAGTTTGAGTGTAATATGAGAATTTGAATGTACTGTAGGTTCGTAAGTGCTTGCTTCTGAGCAGGGGAGGTGTTAGTGGTCACAGGAATTTTGCTTAAGTCCAAGTTTCTAACTTATTCTGTTACTAAAGTATGTATGTGCAGATTCAGATTTTGTTCCCACAACATTTTGAGTATCTGTGAACTACAGTCTTATCTACCCCTAACGAAGCAATAATTTCTAAATGTGTAAGGTCACTAAGACTAGAAAACTGATTTACACTCAAATTCATGATTGTTTTTACCCTTTATGTATGTATTCTGTATATAGGTCACTGTAAAACTAATGTATTTTCACAATACTTAGAAAATGTTTCATAGATAATGTTGATTGTTTTTACCTAAAAAATCCCTACTATCAGGCATAAGTTTCAATAAATCTCTCCTTATACTTATTTAAGTGCAAGGAAAATTGAGTCTTGGTGTATTTTACTTTCATGCTTTGTGTATGAAAAAAGTCCTGTTTTAGAGTTTAGTTGTCTTTTCAATGTTGCATAAAAATGTCAAGAACTCATAAAAGTTGCAGTTTCACTTGTGCCTGAGAAATACATGTTATATAAATAGTTTTACTTCTTTAAACGCTTGACTAAAGAAACAAGTCAATTTTATCTACTGGTTACTGGTAATATGCATACTGTATGATTGAAAGTCCATGGAGACTGTGTAAGTTTTCAGAAATATGTGAAACTGCTCAAGCTACATAATTGCTATGTGAAGCAAATTAAATATTGCTTGGGAAAAGACCAAAGTCACATTCTTTGCTTGCTATGAAAAATTGTTAAAGGGAAGCAATATATTGCTTTTCAGATACTATAACAAAATTTTTCATCCTTTTGACAACTGCACAATTTATGACTTTCACAAAGGTTCCACTAAGCAAAATTTGTATCCAAAACAGCCACAAAATGACTCCTATTGTAATTTTTAAAATTATAATTGTGGTGTTTCTAATTTTCTCAACAGCCATTGACACTTGCCAGAATTAGAATATTAGTTAATATTAGAAAAATAGTTTGTGGCTATTTCTAGTCAAAGACTGTAATAACCAAGTAGATATCAACTAGTAAGAAAGAATCTTGAATTTCATATTAAAATGCTCAAAATGTAATATTCTTTTGTTTAGAAGTTATGCTTTAGGTCAGCATGGTTTATTGTATATTAATGGTTGTCTAATACTGGAATGTGTGTATTGTGTAATTTCTAATTTAAAAGAAACCACATTTTTTTACAATGCCATTAGAAACGAAATCTTTCTTTTTTTAGTCAGACCACTAGATGATGATGTCTTATGTAGAGTGTATAGCAAACTCTTGCAATTTGAGACATCATTAGTTTGTTACATATTTGTTAATTATGAATATTATCTGCATAAATATGAATATTATATCACCCTATCAATGCACATATAAATTCAATAAATGAAGGTTCATGCACAAATAATAGCTGGTCATTCAAACTGTTTAATTAACCACCTGGGCGTTACACTGATGTCTAGATTTCTGTACCAAAAGCGGTACACTGTTTTTCATGACATTTTTTTGGGACCAGGTAAGTGATCGATAAACCCAAACTTTTCTCACTGTATTTTCATATAGTGAGAAAAGTTCGGGCTTATCGATAATTGCAATTTTTTTTAACCTGAACCAAGGTCGGGTTTAGCGGTAGGGTGGTTAAGGAAAAAGTTAAAACATAAAATGCACAGCAATATTGGTTGATATAGAGATAGGAACAAAATATACAGGTAATAAAAATAATGTTGTTAGTAGGTAACCCCCTGTAGTAATCTAATAATTTTTAGTACATAATCTTTAAATTACAATATACCAAAGCAATAAAATATTAATATAAACACACACGTATAGGAATGCATTCAGAAATATCTTATAGCTTCTTGCTAAGATGTTATTGGGTACCTCAGGAGCCAGCCTTTAGAAAGGAGCTCCATAAGAGCTTACCTCAGAAGAGACTAAGAAGAGAGCGACCCTCAGGAGAAGAAAGCTCCATCCTCTCAGTTCCCATTTTTATACAGTTGCTTCCCATTAGGTATCATAAGGGGATATTGGATCGGTTGCAGGGTGTGATCTGTAGAACACCTATTGGTTGGCACATTCCCCTAGCTAAGGATTGGTTATTAGAAACTTTTAGCAAAAGGTCCCAGATGGACCATCACCCCAACCCATCTGTCCAGCTATTCATCCATTGACCCCAGGCTTGAATAATTACCCCTTAAAAGGCCCTAATTTTAATCATCCCTATTTTGGGAACTGTATCTGTTTCCTGGCCTTTGTTTGATGGTCTGTTTGTCTATTGTCCCTTGTGTGAAATCCTTGGAACCCCTAGGTGGTCTAGGTGGCTTGACAAAGACAAACAGATCACAAACATTCCCACACATATACACATACAATTATATATACATATATATCTATAAACAATCTTGGGCTGCAACATAAACATATACCGTGAGGACACTGTCATTAGCTGGTGGCCAACAGTAATGCACAAAAGATCAACGTATTTTTGTCCTTTTAAATAAATGATGAAAAATAACCCAATTATTATCACACAGTATTTATATAGCACCGACATATTACGCATCACTTTACAAAGTCGATAGTCATGTCACTAGCTGTCCCTCAAAGAGGCTCACAATCTAATATTCCCACCATGGTCATATATCATTAACATGTATTTATTGTCAATAATTTTATTGCCATTTCTGTTGGTTATTGTTTTGATTGTTAACAGTGACAGACACATTTTGTGCATAAGTTTATGTTCAAGTAGTTTTCCTGTGTTTTTAAAGTAGGTGCCTCTTCTTATTTTTGGGTATTTACAAATATTTGTGTGTGTTTTTTAAGAGGTTTCGCTTTTTAGACATTGGAAAATAGCAAAAACATGAAACAAAAAATAAAATGAAAAATAATGCAATGGTCCTGTTCAAATGTTTGCATGCTTTCAATACTTGGTATTACCTGTTTAAAAAAAATTACAGCTTGCAGATTTGTGATGGTTGTGAATGTGGCCTCTTTTTTCCTATGTGGTAAAGCAGCCCATTAAAATAAATTAAAAAGTAAATTCTTTGGCTGTCTAGCATGAGCTGTATGTTTGTAGTTTCTCTAAAATGGCTTAATGATGTTGAGTTTTGGGAAATTGGGATGTCAGCTCTACTGTAGAAACTTCCTTTTCTCTGCCTTTGACTTAGCCTTAAGGTTTTAAATTTTTTGTCCAGGTGTGCTCTATTCGCAGCTTCTTGGCTGATGAGTTCACATTTTCCTACAACACTTTCTGATAATGGACCTGATTTATTAAAGCTCTCCAATGTAAAAACAATTGTTTACATCATTAAAACAAACCTCAATTTAAACCTTACTTAGGAAGGTCTCAATTTTTTTTTACTTTTACTTTTTACATAAAAAAGTTATGCCATGTACTTGAGGTCTATGTCGGACACTCATGCTGTGTCTTAATTGAATTTTCAAACAAAATTAAGCATTATTACCATTGAGAATCTTTTATTTCAAATGTCTTGTCTGTAGGCAATTTTACTCTTTGTGTCCCACAACATAACTTTCAGATTTGATTCTGCTAGTGAGAACAGAGAAGCCAAAATAAATAATGATAAGGCCACTTCTATCATACTTTGATGTTTTTACAATTCTCTTAAGATAGGCTTATGCAGTCGCATCTTTCATCAGTAATGACAAAAGACTTGATGATTATTGTATCCGAACTGATCAAGTGACCTTCAAACAGCACTGTTATTTCTTCTAGCCAAATCGGATTCTTTTTAAAGTAGATATTACTTTATGCTTAAACAACAGCGATCTTCTGGCATGGATACGAATTCTGCTGAATACTGCAGCGTTTAATGTTTAAAGCTCTGTCTGTGTTTACCTTTGCTTTATTTATTCAGGACTAAAAAATGAAAACTAAAATATAAGAACACATTTTCATTTAATTTTGGTAAATATAAAGAATTGTGCATATGGTGGAGTTGTAGTCTATTTTCCACATTTTCATCAAGCTGGCTTTACTGGTATACTGTGAAAAGCACCTGTTGTGGCAAGAAACCATATTTTTTAACACTTCAATGATTTTATTTAGTAAAATAAGAGTTTGTACAAACTACAAACAAGATGTAACGGGGCATGGCCGCACGATGGAGGAACTGCGAGAAAGCGACTATAAGTAATGATAAGGTGAAAGCACAATTGGCCAAGTTTAAGGGCTTTTTCTATGAATACGCAAATAAGTGTGGGGCAGCCTTGGCACGCGCGATTAGGTTTAAAAGATCCCAGATATATGAGCCAACCGTGTTGTTCCCGGCAGGCATAGCACAGCATTCCTCTAAGGATATTGCAGCTTCATTTCGCCTATGTTACCAGAAGTAGTACAATCTTAGATCTCCGTCGGATTCTCATGGCCAACAGCCCCCAGCTACAGAGCTGATTCTGGAATATTTAACATCCTGCAGAATCCCATGTATCCCGGCAGAGGTCTTGGAATCATTGGACCCCTCAATCACATTGTCAGAATTTCAAACAGCACTCTCCCAGGCAGCGACAGGTAAGGCCCTGGGCCCAGATGGCCTGAGTCTGGCCTTTTACAAAAAATTCCAATCGCAGTTGGCCTTTAAAGCCATTCCAGAGTTGGACTCTCTGGCATTGAATACACTAGCTGCTCATATCACTGTTGTCCCCAAACCTGAGAAGGATACCCAATTTTGTGCAAATTACAGGCCTTTATCTCTATTAAATAATGATTTAAAGTCTTCTCCAGTATTATAGCTTGTAGACTGACTCCATGATACATAGTGACCAAAGTGTTTTTTTTTTGCCATTCAGTGAGGCCAGGGACAGTACCGTTCGTACACTTAATATAGTTTATTATGTCCATTCTAATCAAATTCCTATGATGCTTTTATCTACAGATGCTGCAAAGACATTCGATAGGTTGGATTGGGCCTACCTCAATGCCGATGCATATAGGAACCCCACCACGGCTCTTTAGTTGGATAGGAGCCCTTTATTCTAACCCTACGGCTAGGGTACGAGCAAATGGTATCCTTTCTGATCCATTTACAGTCACTAACGGCACGAGGCAGCGCTGCCCACTCTTACCTTTACTGTTTCTTTTAATGCTTTAGCCTTTTTTAAGACGCGTTCGGTCCAACCCAAACAAAACAGGAGTAACTATAGGATATACCTCTCACAAAATGGCAGCATATGCAGATCTGCTATTTTATGTTACTTCTCCGGTAACGTCCATCCCCAATTTATTAAGGAAGCTGAAGGACTAGGCCAATATTTCTAAGTTTAAGATCGATCTGCAAAAATCGGAAGCTTTAAATGTGACCCTTCCCCATAGGCTATACAGTACTATATTTATTAGGGACGTTCCCTGTTCGCATATCCTCTAAGCTGTTATTGAAGCTTCGCTTTGAATATATACACTTTAGGCAATGATTCCCCAAGAATTAGTTTTCAGATTCTTCTGATGTCCAAGCTGCAAGGTGGTATGGCCTTCCCAGACCTGGTACTGTGCCATGCAGTGGTGCATTTAACCTGCCTGATTGATTGGTGTAGACAAAGAGATATTAAAAGCTGGATTCGTATTGAAGATACATTATTTCTTGTACCTTTACATCTGCTAGCATGAGCGCCGCCTGAGGTACTGGCTCAAGCCAGTGTTGGGTCATCCAGCATATTCTCGCCCAGTTTCACAGACCTAGTATTTAAACAATGGAGAAGGTTGGGGATGGAATGGTTTAGGCAGTTTATCTCCACCAATGGGTGGGATACTGAGCCCAATTACAGACGGACCAATGGATGCCTTTTTTGGGTCCATGGAGAACGCTACAACTTAAACACTTTTTAGCTTCCCTGCCTGCTCCGCAGCAATCTAATAGGCACTTTAGAGCATTAGAGCAGTCTTGCATTGTAGAGGGTCCTATGCGGGATGCCCTGTCACATTCCTATCAATTGATTTTAACACAATATTTGGGATATACACCAGCATATGTTGAAAAATGGGAGAGAGTTGCAAATGACCTTCTCGGAACAGCAAAGAGAGCAGGTGTTCTTTTACGGCCACAAGGCCTCTACTAGCAATCAGTACCAAGAAACCAATTACAAAATCTTGACAAGATTGTACAGAACGCCTGTGGTCCTGGCAAAAATGTACCCCGGAGACTAGTTCTCTCTGTTGGCGGTGTAAGAAGGACAGGGGCACCTTGCTACATATATTTTGGAGCTGGCCGCTTTTACAATCATTTTGATGCACAGTGGTGAATGTAATAAAAAAAACTGGCTGGTTTTGGGTTCACATCTCCACCATGTTCAGTAAAAAGTATAGATGTCCCTTACTACACCACCTGTTAAATGCTGCAAAAATCCGGCAAACCTGGAATAGATTTGGTAAAAAATTATTTGCTAAAAATTGGTAAATGTTTTCAAACCATTGCAGATTTACTGCATCATCCAGGTTCTCCCATGATAGTCTCTCTTCACCAGTCTGGGATCGCTTAAATAAATTAGACTCAAAGTGTCTACAGGATGTAAACACTGCAAAAAGAGAAACCTAAAGAAAACAAATGTTGCCCGTTTAAGTTGTAACTGGTACTTTAATTATGCTTGTAGACTGTAAATAATTTAGTTATTATAAAAGGGATTACTTTATTCTTAAGAAAATAATCAGAATATGTCCCCATATATAGTAGATTGCAATACAAAACATTTTTTCTTTTTCACTAAATACATAAAGTGTGGACATGTCAGTAACACAACAGCAAATTGATTTTTAGGTATTGTTTTGCACTTTAACTGTTTTTTGTCCTAATAAATAACCCACATGGTTTTACAAGAAAACTATTGTCTTCTGGTTATCTAACTAAACTTATAAAAAGCGTATATAAACTGTGCGTAGGAATACTCTTTGTTCAAATGACTTAGCTAGCATGTACTCTTTTACATTGCTTATATATATTTATATATGTTTTTCTTTTGAAGGTAATGGTTTTTGTTCATGCCAGAAACTCCACTGTGCGGACAGCCATGGCCTTGAGGGAGCTAGCAAAAAACAATGGGCATATTTCATATTTTTTGCCTAACCAAGGATCTGACTACGGCCATGCTGAAAAGCAGGTAAGAGCTAAATTCTCCTTCAGTTTGACCTTGTCCTTGAACTTGTTAGTCCTGTAAATTATGTTCACAAGATAAAAAAACATGGGTTTGTTACTGTTACTTTTTAACTCTTTCAGATTTCAGAGTAGCTTGAAACAAACATTTCAACAAGCTTTCCATTTTTTTATATATATATTTCCTGCTGGTTTGTTAAATGTGCTTTCGTTTGAGAAGTTGCAATTAGCATGGGGCTTCATGCCCTACTTAGTGCCACTTGTATCTCTACTCTGATTAAAGATTGAGTGTATTTCCTTATCGCCTCTGCCAGTTTAGCCATATAAGAATGTTAATGCAGAATTACATATTTAGCAGAATTTTTTAACTATTTCAGCATCCTCATCTGTTATTCTTTTCTAGTGTCATTGTGTTTTCAAGCAGCGGAAGACCTGAACTGAATATTAAAATATAGTTTTAATGACATTTAAAAGTTCAGTCCTTTATAAACTGATATTCCAACTTTTTGGTATATACAGGCAAACTACTTATTTATTTCTTGGGGAGTCCAGCAAAGCATCTGCGTTTAGGTCTTCTCCAACTTGCTTTAGGTGTTGCAAGGGGTGTCATAATTTGTGTCAGATCACTCTTTTTTTTTTTTTTTTTTTTAATTGAGGATACTGCTAGAAGAACCAGTAATCTTCATGTTGAATCAGAAAGTACAAAACTAATGGCAGTAGGGCTCAGTTCCAGAACATCTAACTAGATTATCAGAGTTTGTACCCTCAAGATTTAATGAAAAGTAATGGCAGAGTCAAATCCGCAGTGGTGTACAAGCTCCTGATACGGGTTTGTGAAAACACGTCACTTGCATTTTATGCAGCAGCACACACTTTTCTTATATTAATATGGTGGTGGAAAATATCTAAAATCTCACAAGCACTAATATCAAACCGGGTTTGCTTTAGTATTGTGCCACCAGAGTGTAGACCCTTAATAGTTTAGTAATTCTGATATGCTTTCTTCTGCCCTCCAAGGTGCAAATATAGATAGACTCCATTACTATCTCCTGCTTTACTGACAAGAAATGCTCTTTGCCCTGCTGAACAAATTTTCCTTCCAGGTTTGTTCCCTTCACCCTGTTTTGTCAGTAATCTGTCAACCACTGAGCATAATTCTTAAACATACCTACTACATGGTTGTATCTTTTAAAAAATGAGGCAACAAAACCTGAGTTCATCCCACATTTTTACATTTAAAAATATTATACAAATACTTGTTTTGAAGAATATAACCAAAGCAAGCAAAACTTGCCTGTTCAGCTGTTTGGCTAATTGTGTGCTTGCAACTTCCATCTATCACCCACTCATTGTAGGTGACAATAGGGAATGGTTTTCCTAACCTTGGTGTCACACTAAGAGATGTCTTAATTTCATTATAAGATATTAGACATGCCATTGTTTAAAACAAGTGCCTTGGAGTGGTAGGGATACATGTAACCATTATTTGTCCACACAGAAGCTTGTAGTGGCTTTTTTTTTATACTGATAGGTTGCATTATTTTGCTGCTTTGGTAGCCCAATATCAGGTTTACTTTACAGTTAAAAGAGAATTAACAAATATTTTAGGTTTGTAAAGTATGTTGGGAGACAAGAATATTGTCATGATTGTTATGCCCTAGAGAATACATTGCCGAAGCAGGTAATTGCATTCAGTGCATGAGAAGCTTCTAAGCGTCCATGTCTTTAATTTAGTTATTTCCCATGAGAAATTGCAGGTTTTCACTTAGAAAGAAAACATGATCAGTACATGGAAATATATGCATAATTCCAGATCTGTGGTTTTATGCATTTGGGAAAAATAATATTTTAATTTTGGCCTTTTCAATTGGAAAATAGTTTTAGTTTTTATCCATTAGCTGTGCAATTAGTGTTAAAACTAAACTGCATACATTTCAGCTTCATATTTATTCTTGGCAAATTAAAATTCCTTTTTTTTTTATATCATTACACATGTCGAGTGAGTTTTGTAAAAACTGCCTGTCAAAACTTAGTATCCTATATTCATATCTGTTGTAGATCCTTAAATGTGAATGTTCAAGGTAGGAAAAGATAGCAAAAGGGAAAACTTATTTTTTTTCAGCTACATGTCTCGTTGTTGTGAACCTGCACATGAGCAATTTACATGATTTCTGTTTATTTTAAGGTATCAGAAATTGCTTAGTTGTACACCTCTCAGCTGTGCAAATATAATGGAAAGTGTTTTTATTATCTTAGGTTTTACAGCATTTTGGAGGAATTTTCCAATTATTTCCTGTTGTGTTTTCCCATGCTCTATTTAAAAGAAATCCAGAGATGCATTAGCTGGAGTTGAACTTTAAGCATATCTAAACTTTCACACCCTTCTTTCAGCTTAGCTGTTTTGATTTATTTTATTTTTTTTAATTTGTATCAAATTCATTTTTAAAGTCTCAGTGAAACCAAATACTTTTTTTTTTTTTAACATTCTTTATTTTTATTTTATTTTGAAAAAAAAAAAACAGAAAAACAACACAGGCAAGAACAATATAGCCTTAGGGCAAAACTGAACAGTACAGGTGTTAGTATAGGAAACAAAGACCGTTGCATTGCACATAGCACATCATATCAAATGCAAAGAAATTACTTGTGGTGCAGTTACAGACATATCATCATCATTGGACAATCGAGGTACATAGGGGAGAGAAAAAATAAGGTGCTAAGAAAACAAGTATGTAAATACGACCCAAGATACTCCAAGTCCCTTTCTCTCAACCTGAGCGGCTCGGATCCAGGTGGCGCCTGAACTCCAGGGTGTCACGATAATAAATCCAGCTACCCCATATCATATTAAATTTCTCTTGCGTATGAAGGATTGTTCCACACCTATCCATTGTTTAAACTCCCCATGTCGGAACCAGTCTAAAATTCGGACCATTTGGGTCGCCATGTAGTATAGAGAGAAATTAGGGACGCCCAGACCCCCACCGTTCTTGCTTCTGAATAATAGACTCCTGCTAAGTCTATGGCCCTTTTTTACCCCAAATAAAGTGGAATACCTTAGAATGTAATGATTTGAAGAATGAGGCCGGCAAAGACATTGGCAAAGCCTGGATAAGGTACAGGATCCGTGGCAGGACGTTCATTTTCACTGCCTGTATGCGGCCTAGCCAGGACAGAGACAGAGAAGGCCACTGCTCTAAATCTTTGTTAATAGCAGTGAGAATGGGAGCGAAATTTAGAGCATAGAGCTGAGACAGGTCCGCTGGAATCCGAGTCCCCAGGTACTGCAGCGCCTTATCGTCCCATTTAAAAGAGAAAGATGGAATGAGACGAGATCGAAGGGTCTGAGGCATAGAGATACTCATAGCTGCAGATTTAGTAGTTAGAGTTAGAGTAGTTGATCTTAAAGTTTGACACCAACCCATATTCCCGTATTGTGTGAATAAGGTTCGGTAGGGATGTAAGAGGGTTAGTGCTGATGAAAAGAAGGTCATCTGCATAAGCTGCCACCTTATGCTCACAACCATTTAGCATAAGGCCCTGAATATTGGGATTAGAACGTATTGCTGACAATAGAGGCTCCAGAGACAAAATAAAAATAAGGGAGGATAGGGGACAGCCTTGTCTAGTGCCATTAGAGATACTGAAAGGTGAGACACTGCTCCGTTCACCCTGACCGATGCAGAAGGGGACGAGTATAAAGCCTGGATCCAAGTCAACATCTTTTTCCCCATGCCCATGCTACGGAGCGTGGCCAGCATAAAGTCCCAGTCCACTCTATCGAAGGCTTTTTCTGCATCGGTGGAGAGCAGAAGCGAAGAGCTGTCAGAAGAGGCCGCTGCATGAATCCATGAAATGGCTCTCAGGGTATTATCCCGGGCTTCCCTGGAAGGCATAAACCCTACTTGATCTACGTGGATAAGGGCATGAATGTTTTTATGAAAGAAGGAGCCGATTTCACGTGGCCGCGGTGTGTCTCCCTGCAGCCTGACACTGCGCTGAGATCTGCGTCCCATCTTGATGCCGGTAAGCGGTGTTTTGCCAGCCGTATGCAGGGCGCGGGACCGGGAGCCTAAAGGAGAGCGTCCTACCCGTCCACACGCATGCGCAGTCCCCCCACCAAATACTAACATTGTTTAAATAGTCCCTTTTTTGTGTTTTGCTAGTTTATTATAGTAGCATATATTTTTACTGCTGTTTTTATGAGAGCAGTAATACATACATGTTGATCCCACCACTTTCATCTGCGTCTGTGGGCTTCTTGTGAAAGGATGATAATGATAACTTTAGATGCACAGGGTACCTGCAAGGACCCAAAAGTCAGTTTGTGACAGCAGAGGCAGCAATACATCCCGGCTTGTCTCAAAATACCTTGAGATTGACAGCTGATAATGTAGGAAGCCTGGCAGCTGAAGCAACATCACAGGTCCCTGTGCCTTCCACCCCATACACAACTCTGGCCTTGCAGATCAAAAGATGTTGATCTAGTGATCATTTGATCCCAAATATATCTGTGATTTATGGTGATTCACATATTTAACCATGTTAACTTCCTGCAGAATCCTTTTGAGAAAACCTCTAATGAAGGTTAAAAAACAAACATCCCTGTTATGATTCCTATGTCAAACTAACATGGATAGCAAACACACATTACCTGAGGAACCCTTGATATGGCCTAGGTACTGGCATGTAGAGGATGGTGAGGGGTTTGCTGATTGCTGTGCAAATTGCAGCTATGTAATGGCTCTTGACGGCACTTCTTTGCATATGGTTCATACTAATCTATATTCACAGCGTACTATTTCATGTTTTGTAATCACAGCACATGTAGGTACCATTCAGAATGCAAAACTGATGTTTACAAAATATAAAAATGCACCTGTAGTATAGCACACGGGGGTGTCCAGACTTCAGTGTTTGGGTGAGAAAGGATTTGTTTCTTTTGCTGTGTCTTCACTGGAGAGGTTTTACTTACAACAATCAAAATGGAAACTAAAACTGCTGTCTTTGATAAAAATTCCCTTACTTAGGAAGATTTCCTAAAACTCACCTCTTGTGTCAGTGAGACAGAAAGTCATGATAAATACAGTTTCTTTCAGCTATACTTTTAGAATTTTTTAATTATTGTACAGAGAGGCTAAAGTGTGCATTTGATGATAACAAGGATGACAATGCCAACAATCATCTTATAAAAATACTGTTTACTTGAAGGAACAATATAATGTATCTGTAAATATAGTTTAAATAGTTTGTAACTCACGTAGTTGACCTTTAGAAAAAAGTATCAAAATTATAGCTCAGCATTTAGAATGACTGATGAATAGAGCTTGTCTGGTGTGCTGTGAAAATACTTCTTTTGTTCCACCAGGTATTTATCACAGTAAAGTATAGAAAACAATGGAAAGATTTATTAGGCAAAGTCATCCCACTGTTTTGTGTGTTAGCTTTTGCTGCATGTATTAGTTTGGACTGAATCCAAACATCTGTTATTAAATAAAATTCTCAATAGTTTGAGAAAAACGCACTGAATGTTAATTTGTCGATTTGATTTGTATATTCATAATTGAAAATAAGAAGCATGAAGCTGAAAGTTTACAAGCACATAGTAATGTTGGCACATTTGTGTTCCTGCTTTGTGCTTGTTTACTGCAGGTACCCAGCATCACAACATGGACCACTACATTCATTCTGTTCGACATGACATGATGTATTGTTTTTTTGTTTTGTTTTCTTCCCTACAGGGTTTCTTTTCACATTGCATTTGTCTATTTTTCCTACTTACTGCATCCAACATACAACACTGTCTGCAGTCCTTGTACATACAAATACCCCATAATTACCATAGTAAAGTGTGAGTCTCCTGTACATAAACCTGAAAAAAAATAGTAACAAAACAAATATACACAACTTTTAGTTGCAAACAACACACTTACACAGCAACAGGCAAATGTGGAGAAAATAAACACTGTATAATGCACAGCATTATAGTGCCGGGTTCAGGTCTATGTTACATACTACACAGCACTTAGAATGCAGCAGTCAGGACAATGCAATGAATTAAATGGAGCACAGCAGTAAGGATTATGTATCATGGAGCCCATTGCATTGCTGGTCAGTGGGAGGAAACAATTCCCCAGTGTCAGATCTTGGCTACAAAAAAAAAGCCTGGGGTCACTTTGGGGATGTCCTAAAATCAGAATGACTGATGAATAGTTTCCCCAGTGTCAGATCTTGGCTACAAAAAAAAGCCTGGGGTCACTTTGGGGATATCCTGAAATCAGTGGTTTGTACAAATAAATTCTCTGGGATCCTAGCGTGGAAAAAAATCCCGGTGTTGGTGTGCAGTTGTAGTGTATGGAAAAAAATGCCTGATAGTTTCCATTAGAGAAAAAACACCCTGATATCTGTGCTTAGTGGGCAGAGACAGAAAAATGCAGTTGTGTAGGGTAGGTAACACATTACATGAGGACACGGTGTGTAGGGAGCCTCTAAAAATGTGCTATGGAATTTATTGAAGATATTTTAACATTTATTCATTTGACCCAAAGTCTTGTCTCTAGTTCTGATTTTTCTAGGTTTTAAAGCTCCCATGTAGCCTTATAATTCAGATTACTTTTAATTACTCTTGTGACAGAATTACTCAGATAACCAATAGCTAATTCTTGATCAATTTAATCAATGAAATACGATACACAAATCTGATTATCAATTAAAAAGATTGATTATATTGGAAATGGAAGTTACCCCAAAAAGTGAAAATCTGCTGTGTTATATGGAACACCTAAAATGTCAGTTGTGTCAGTTTATCCGGAATTCCTTCTGAAAACTAGCAGTGTACTTCCTACAGTTTGAATGCCTATAATTTATATCTGAATTTCTGCAGTGTGAAGTCTAAGGGTCTGTTGCCTCTTTCTGCTAGTCTCAGGAGGTTTGGATTGAGATTTAAAGAAGTCGTTACTGTACTGCCTAATGTTATCAATGCTAGAAACACTGGCACAGGAAGCCCCACCTCTGCCTGGATGGCCACCTCCAGCGACACTACTGAACAAGGCATAGTATTTAGTAAGGTGAAGGATCAGTTTCAAGCAGTACTAAAAAAAAAAAAAAAAAAGGCCTGACTTTTTTATTGAACACAGTATGTAGATTTCAATTTCTCTTCAAAAATATAATCTAATGACCTAAATTATCTATAGTACACACATTAATAACATTATCAATACGTGTTGTGTTCTTATGGAAATGGGCATGACTCCTGCTTGTGATCTCTGTATGAATTAGGATTAATAATGCAGTAACATGGATATGCCTATTGAGTGATGAGAAGGAATGAGCGTAAAATACTAAGTATACTTGTTTTTACATCAACATTTCATTGGGTTTCTTGGTTGTTTCTAGTTTTAGTATTTTTTGAGTCTCTGCTCATTACCAAGTATTCAGGCACATATGTTGTAGGTCATCTAAGTATTAAAGGCATTGGATTAACACAACAGATGGGCATCTAGCACTTTTCACAACACAACAGGTCAATACCAGCCTGCATATTTCCCTCACTGCATGTTCCTTTAAGAAAAAATGTTAGGCTTTTAGCAAAAATTAGAAAAGTGATTATAGAGTTGCATGTTTTTACATAAACATGTTAAAATGGCATATATTAATTCATGACTTATTAAAATCCAGAAAGTGGGACATTATATTAGTAAATTCAGTGAGCATCCATCTCTGCTTCTTGGCTAAAATATTGATACCGTTTGCTTGACTGAACACTTTCGTCCTTTGCATTCCTTTGAGAGAAGCATGTTTAATCTCTTAAAGGGGATCTTTTTTGTTTTAAATGTGCAAAGCCTTATGCCATTATTATTGATCTGTGTTAACCTTGTAAAAATCATTTTATGTTTTGTTTGTTCAGGACATTAGTAGAGGAGCCAGAAACAGGGTAAGCAGGGATGGACAGGATTGGACTGGGAACAGGTTAAGCAGAGTATGAGTTTGTAGAGGGCCAAATTCAATAGCAGGTTGGGTCAAGTCCAAAACAAACTTAGAAAATGCTATGGGACAATGTTAAAGGCTTGTAAACATTAATATTGAAGTGTTCCTTTTATTCTTCTCACCTCTTCTCAGAGCACCAACCACTCTTATTTATGTTTTAAATCAATATACATGCTTTTAATGATTATCAGTTTTCAAGTTTGTTTGCTTTCAGTATGGTTTTATGTGCACTATATCATTTTACCTTTGGTGTTTTAGAGCATACAGAAAAAATCAGTTACAACAAATAACACATATAATAATAAATTCTTCAGGTAAAACCAAACTCCAGCAGGTACAACCGTTTTCCAATGCTTTTTACACTTAGCACAACTGTTGTTTGCGAAAGCTTCAGGTCTGTAGCTTAGCAAGTCATATAAGAGTTTCCTAATGCAATGCTTGCTATTTTTAACAAAGGAAGAGTATGGCTTTGTATCTAAAGTGCAGTGTTTTTGTTGCTTGTAACATTCAAAATTATGATTTTGAATCATGGAGATTTAAGTGAAAACACTGAATAAGTGAATCAATAATACTATATTATAATATATTATATACTAATATACTATATAAATGGGCAGTTTGAGTACCCTTTGGGTTGATAGGAGTTGTAATTTGTATTGCTTTGACGGTTAAGGATGGTAGATTTTTTTTTTTTTTTAATACATCATTAAAATGATAGCTCATATAGCTGCAGTCAAACATTTTTGTTTTTTATAGGTTTGTTTGAGTTAATGTTGTTAATCTCTTACCTTTTTCTCTTAGTATGTTTTCATTTTGATCATGCTTTTTTTTTCTTGTGTTCTTATTTGTCCTTTCAGTGTCACCCCCCCCCCCCAGTTATGCTGCCCCATACCAATTTACTTGCTATCTGATCTCTAAGACCCATGCTTGGCTTCTAACAGTTTAATAGTCAACAGCGCTTTGCCTTGTGTGAGTGGGAAGCAATGTAGCTCATAGTAACTGCTGGAAAAAAATTGCTTAGCTGCAGAAACAAATGGTAATTTTATTCCAATATTAGCTGTATGTCCTTCAAAACTTTGCCTGGTTAGCTGGTGGCAAATCTGCTTTATTATTACAATTGTTGTCATACTTTCTGACAGAAATCCAAGCTCATTCACATACAAACTGGTATTGCAATAGGTTGTCGCAAACAGAGATCAAATCATCTTATAGATTGCAGCATTGTATTATATTCTATAATTACAGGAAATGCTTCAGGTTATGATTTTAAGAAATTAGTTAATGGAATGTACCCTTTGAAGATCAAGGGATATTGTTGCAATTGTTCTAGAATTGGAAAGTTAAAAATATTAACCCATAATTAAGTTTAAAATGAGAATGTTTTTGTAAAGAGCATTTGTCTGATGGTTGAAGCTTGTCAAAATATTTCATGTTATCAATTTTTTAAACTCTGAAAATCTTGTATTGCAAGGTAGCTCAATAAATCATTGTGTATTTATCGTTGTGTGTTTGTACATTTCCTCTTTTTTTTTGTATTGAACAGTTGGATTCTGGAATGCAGTGCAGATATTTCCTGTTTTGTGCTTGTTATACAGCACTCCAACAATTGTGCTTATACTGAGCCAGAGCAAGGTGGGCAACATAGGCTTTAACATGTTAACACTGTTTGCTCAATCAGGGAAAGGAATGGGCACAGTTTTGTGCCAGAGCTGGCAGTTCCACATAATGTTTTGAAGAAACAGCTTGAGAACATTTTACAGTGTGACTGCTGGACTGGCAAGCTTTCCTATTTTCAAATCATTTGCACAGAATTTGTAAGACTCGTTTAATGCCAAATAATTCTCTCTTTGAGTTAATTAGGAAAATTGGGCATTTTGTAGTTTCAAGTAATGTCAATGTCTAGACGTCGCACTCTGCAGCCTGCTTCAATTGAAATGACATTTTAGGCAGGAATGGCATTGTTAGTATGCTAAACATTACTTTTCAGATCTGGCACAAAATACTTTGGAGAGATACACGCAGGTATTATGATAATCAAAGAGAGACAAAATTAGTTAATATATAATTACCACACAAACCTGACTATGGCACAAATGTTCCTGGATGTTTTGTGGGCATCTGCTGCCATTGTAGACTATGTAATATATTCCAACAGTAAGTCTTGGAAATACTGCAAAGCTTTATAATTATTATAGACTGAATATTTTGTTAGTGCAAGTATTAAAAATGTAAAAAAAATGCATGTAACTGTAATATCTGCCATTATCTAAAAAGGACTCAATGGTGCAAACTGCCAAATATATACAATGCATGCACAAAAAGTCTTCCTGCAGTATCCTCCCAAACCTTCTTGCAGTGGCAGATTACCCAGGTTTTTTTGTCCAGTAAAGCTCCAACACTTTAGATATTTCTTTCTTTCTCTAACTTTCTCTAAGCTCCTTTCCCACACATTTTAGATGGGCAGTCTCATTGGCCAGTAGGGATAGATAGAGCTAGAAATGAGTAGTCATGTGCTTCAGCGCATGCATAAAGTTGCACTCCAATCAATATTTTTTCTTTTTGTTGAGAATATTTACTTGCATATTCTGTCCCCAACAGGAATTAAGAGGGCATAACTCTAGGTAAGTGAAATCACATTGTCACATCACTTTATAAACTATTCTTGTTTTCACTAGTTTCAGGAGTGTTCTTGATATAAAACCCGGTCACCTGAAGCTGTTGTATTTACATAGCTACACACACATACAATGTATAAACACCTGTAAAAGGTATACATTTGCGCTATTGGGATATACAGATTCACTTGAGCCTCATTTTAGACTCCTCGCATTATTCCTTCACATTTTAGAAGTTGCAGAATTCATTAAGGAGGGATCTGCCCACCCTTTTTAAAACTGGCAGGCAAAGCTTTCCTACCGATAGACTCTACTTGACATGCAGCATCCATTTAGAAAGCACTCTATCATAGGCTGTGAAAATTTTTTAAGAATGCAGGCTGAAACTTTTCCCTTCTAGTTTTCAGATCAATATTTCAGATAATTTATCATATGTGGCTACAATGATCTATTTTGTGGATGAGCCCAGTCCTGCAGATGAATGCCAAATAAGCATAAACTTTTGTAGCTCTCCGAGAAGAATATTGTTCCACATTCTTACACACTCTTTAGCCAGGATGCTGCAATATCACCAAGTAGTCATTGTAATGAGCACTGAGTGAGCTATTTAAAAGAGGCATTGAAATATGCTGCAAAACACCTCAGAATAATACCTAAGTTCATTACTTTACTCTCACATACTCAAGATTCTTTCAGCGGAAACCCTTGCAACAAAGCATTAGGCATATAATTCAAACCACTAATCGAGCTTGGGTTCATCATACTGCAAGTGACCAATATCACAAAAAGCTTCTCCACATAAATGCATGGGTGAAAATAGCCAATTGTAATTGTGCTCTCAGCTGGAGTTCTTTCTACATTGCCAACCCTGTAAAATGTAATTGATTACGCTTAACATGTATCACTAAACAGTGCTGAACATCAGTAACTGTGCCTAAAGAGCCATTGTATTCTGTATTCTTTCCTTTTGTTGGCCTTGTCTGCGGTATCTATTTTATACATTTTATGGTGTGGGTAAAATACTCAGATGATCTAAGTGTAAGAAAAATAATAATGTAGATAACATATTTCTTGCGATTTAGGAATATAAATGTGCACAGGAAAATTGCTTCTTTTTGTCATTTCATGCTCCAATTCATACATTAAACTAAATGGAATGGTTTCTAGAGTACCCGATTAGATCATTTCTAAACTACCCAACTAATGCACATTGGGCCACGTGTAAAAACAGTTGCGGAATACAGTTTTGCTGCAGAAATAGCTGCTATATATCTGTATGATTTTAGGCACGTTTTTCATTTAAGATCAGGGTTGCGATACCTAGTTACTCGAGGGCTTTCAGAATTGAATGGCTGTTGCTTCTTTTCTTTCCTGTGATAGCAGACTGACTCCAGTCACCACTTAGATTTTCTTTTCTACTTTTTGTCTGTGCATAGTCTTTCTTTATTCCAGCCTTGATTGCAGATTTTTGTTCAGCCAAACCTGTGACTTTTTCACTTTTTTTAGCACCATTTAGCCAGAGAGTAACACCAATATTAAATGTCTTCAACCTTAAGATTTTAGTATCACCTTTCATCACAAAATGCATAATATTAAATCAGTGAGCACTGGCACAGAGGTGATGTCTTCCCTCCTCCAATTCAAATTGTTTGAAACATGTAAGCATGATAGATCATTTATAATTAGATTTCAGGTAATCATACAAGCAATATATTTTTCTATTAATGGGAAAAAGAAAGTGCACCCTCTTTCAATTCTGAGGTTTTAAAAATTGTTTAAATCTAACCTCAGGTGCAAACCATACACAATAGATTTTATTGTGTCATTATTTCTTAACATAAATTAAGCAGAAATGGAGGAGTGAATGTGTGAAAAATGATATATACCCCATAGTTGGCAGCAATAACTTGAAGTAAATGTATTCTGAATGGTTTTATCAGTCTATAACATCTGAGAAACTTGATTCCACTTTTTTTTTTTACTACATTGCTTCAGTTCAATAAGGTATGTGGGCATTAATTTATGCACATCTCTATTGAGGTTAGTTCATCCCTTTGGATGACTCAATTTCAGCCAAGCTTTACCTGTCACACAGATAGTGTACACAGGTCAACTAAGTGACTGCAAGGTGCCCAGGTCCTATGCCACAAAGTGAGCCCAAATCATGACAGTTAATATATGGTGTTTGTGCTGATATGCTGCGTTTGGTTTTCACTAAATGTGGCATTTTGCATTATGGCTAAACATCTTCACTTTTGTCTCATCGGTTCAAAGCACGTTGTTCCAGAATTTTTGTGGTTTGTTTAGATTCAGCTTTGCAAACCCAAGCCATTCTACTTGTTCTTTTTTTGAGAAAATAATCTCCTGGCAACCCTTCCAAATATGCCATACTTTTTTTCGAATGTATTGTCATGAGCAAACTTTCCTTTTTTTTTGTTTGCAAATTCTCTGAGCATTTTCCTTTTGGAAAAATCTTTCTCACTGTAGAATGATAAAGTTCCAGTTGTGTGGAAATGGCCTTTTAAGCCTTCCCAGATTGATAGGCAGCAACAATTGACAAGATTATTGCTGATATATTGCCTTCCTGGCATTGCATTAACACACATTTAATTGCTGTAGACCAACAAACTGCTAAAAAATTTTTAATTTAGGTAATCTTACTTTCTGATGATCAGGTAATCAGTTGCATTTACTCACACACAGCCCTGTAAAAACTACTCATGCCTACTAGTTAAAATAAAAGGTGCCAAATATTTTTTCATAGTAAAACATACAGTCATTAAGGTTTAAAAACAAAAAAAAACAAATCATAAATGTGCATAAGCAAGTACTCGTCCCCCCCCCCCACACACACACTTACGTCAATACTTTGTAGAGCTACTTTTTGCTGCAGAGACAGGTGCGAGTTTCATTGGGGACTGTTAGCATGACACATAAAGCCATTGATAATTTCATCCATTACGCCCAGCTTAACCGCTTCAAGTTAGTTTGGTTGCTTTGGTGTACAGTAAAATGTCATACCACAGATGGTCCTATAAAAACATACTTTTTTTACTTTTATCTCAGCTGTGGACCTTTGCAGCTCTTTTAGTACTATTCGTGGTGTCAAGGGTTAAGACACGTGAACACCTAAACAGTAACACACCACATGCCTAAACCTGGAGTTGGACTTTAAGCTGTTCTAAATTACTTATTTTTAACAAAAAACACTTATTCTGCAAACTTATTTGTCCTGGTATTCTTCTTCTCAGTATTACATAACTGACGAGGTGTAAGTTTGGGAGTAATAAATTAACCCTGAATGGCACGTTGAGTTTTTCAAGCTTTCTCTTTAAGTCTGAAAAAATGTGCTGAAAAGACTGACTACAAATGTTTGTAAGGGTGTCTGGAACTTAAGAACTCTTATCTTTTGTATTGGTCTATCCGTATTAAAAAAAAAAACGCAATAAATATATAAATAGTTAGTTTTCCTTAAGTTCAAAAGTACATTTTCATAATTTTAACTAAACCATGATAAGTGTTAATGGATTTTAAGTGATTTTATCAATGCTTTCTTAGAGATTGTTTCCTGTAGATGTAGGAGCTGCTGTACGTTTTTTTTTTTTTTTAACATTCTTTATTTTTTATTTTATTGGGAAAAAAGAACACAATACATAAAAACCACATAGATAGAAACAATAAAATCTCAGAGTAA
>NC_092861.1:76808165-76813963 GCF_032062135.1 Pyxicephalus adspersus | reverse complement strand
CCCCCATTCCTATCTCTGAATAATAAACTCCTGCTCAGTCTATGGCCCCTTTTACCCCAAATAAAGTGGAACACCTTAGAATGTAATGATTTGAAGAATGAAGCCGGCAGAAAGATTGGCAAGGCCTGAAAAAGATACAGGATCCTCGGCAAGACATTCATCTTCACTGCCTGTATCCAACCCAGCCAGGATAGAGTCAGGGAGGACCACTGTTCTAAATCTTTATTAATAGTAGTGAGAATTGGAGCGAAATTCAGAGTATGCTGTACGTTTTAAATGAGGATTTAATTATTTTAATACAAACTCTGTGTGTGATGTAGAGAAAATCACAGACACATACAGAGCAAAAAGAAATAAGGTCTAAATTATATAGAGTAATTATTTTTCCCTGTCATTGTCTCATTAGTTAAGCTTGCATGTCATTCTCTATGGCTTCCCTAACTGTCTTAAATCAGCACCCCTTTTTAAGTGATTGTAAAAATTACAATTATCCATACCAAACAAGTAATATGCCAGATGCATATATATTTAATATTAATACCCACCACCAACATTTAATTTATTGGACTGTGTGACATAGATAAGGAAATTTAAAGCAGGAATGTTCATAAATCCTTGCTGTTTACAATGACTGGTTACTCGAAGCTGACACTCAACCATTTACCTAAATTTACTTTACTTACTAAACCACTACCTATGCTAGCATGGCTAAACCAAGGGCTTATTTATTTTTTGCATTTAATTGTGAGATATATAACCTATATTACTATAATCTCATGATAACCTTTTTTTTAACATTTAAATTTTTTTTAAATATCTAGCTTGCATCAATGAAATACTTGGCAATTGCGCATCATGAAGGTCCTTGATCATGCTTTTTTTATTTATATGATGATAATTCTCAATTTCCCAATTGTTCTAATGTGTTTTCACATTGTAACACATGCTGACATTTTGTACAGTAATATAACCCTACAGTACATATACAGCATGATAGAGTTTTATTGGACCTGAAACATTTCCATTATGATCTGAAGAACAATTTTGACTACACTATTGACATGTTGTAAACTCTCTGAAATTTTCTCTATGCAAGTGCTTTGTAAAGATCCAAAGATTTTGAAATTGCCAAATGGCTCCTATATGTCCCTTGAAAGCTGGATTGTGGCATAAGCCTCTAAAAATGAACTGAAGATATGAGACCTTTTTCTGTTTAGATTCAGGGACCTAGAGACTAGTCATACACAGATGGTAGCATGATGAAGTGCTTCACTTAGAAGGTCAAAGTCAGAATATAATGTCTTACCACTGTTTTTAGGCGTTAAGGCTGCCACTAAAGTCACCAACTAAAGTCACCCATATTATTGGACTGCTTCTCTTGGACTTCAGTTTGCCACATTGTTTATTGTATGCATATGGTTCCCTATTATCTGTAATGATGTATTACTCACCCTGCTCTCTCTTTGTTGGCACTACTCCCTGTCCTCCTCAGTCTGATAACTCATTGTCTCTCTGCTCCTTCACTCTCATTATTTCTCTGTCTGTGCTCCTGTACCTTTTTATTTTACTGTTACGGGGCAGGGTCCTCTCCTCCTGTATCACTGTCTGTATTAGTCTGTCATTTGCAATCCCTATTTAATGTACAGCGCTGCCTAATATGTTGGCGCTATATAAATCCTGTTTAATAATAATAATAATAATAATAACTAGCAAAAAGAGAAAGGGAATTGATCAGGAGCAAAGTAAACCCAACATGTGTGTTTGTGAAAATCCATATTCTGGACAGTATTTTCCCCCCTTCTTTAAGGAGGGCTATTCCTAACAGAAAGACCATTTATTTATTTATTTAATATTAAGTTTGCTGTAATGTAAATAAGCTACCTACTACTGGTGTGTGAATAAATCATTCTAACAATTTCTGTTGTCTGGGACTAGATTGGCATCCCTGGTGTCAGAAATCTATAAAAATACTTAAATACAAAATAAAAAAAAAAACAATGTTTTCTGTTCTGATATTACAGACTCTTGTTAGGGAATATGATGCCATCCCAAAATAGTTTTTTTGACTAGGTTCCTGGGACAGGATTACTTTCTCTGAAGTAATGAAAAAGGCCTAAGATCACTAATTATTTTTTGTATTTTGGAAGTAGAGTGAGAAGAGAGAATGGCCATACTGTCATTGTCTATGACAAAACTGTGATCCAAGATTAAAATGATTGCCACAAGTCATTGCCTGAATTAAATCTGTGACTACACCAGTATCGCTAAGGTTCAAGACTAGGTATAGTGAATTTAAGAATTAATATAATGTTTGCAGATTGTGATAAAGCTCTGTTATAAGACTTATTTCTTTTTTCTGTAAAGCCATATACTGATTTGGTGAACCACAGATTGAGGCTAGAGGCCTAATTTATTAAAGCTCTCCAAGGCGGTAGAAGATACACTTTCATCACTGAACCTGGGTAACCCACAATACCTGTAACGGATTTTGTAAAAGTAATTTGCTATTTGTTAGCAAAAGTTTTCAATCCTAGATCAGATCCATTCCTGGTTTGCTGGCTCACCCAGCTTCACTGATGAAAGTGTATCTTCTCTTGTCTTTAATGAATCAGAGACAGAATATAATGGCAGGCTTTCTGACATGGTGCATAGAGGCAGCAAGGGTGTTTAAGGTGAAACTAAAGTAAAAAAAAAAAAAACACTTACCTTTAATCCCGCCAATCCATCTAGAGGTTTTTTTGATTGGCGATCAAGTTTTTTTTTATTGTGTTGCACTTGTAAAAAAAAAAAAAAAATACAATTTGATAATATATAAAATGGTTGTCTACCCATTTATGTGATGTAAAAATTTGAGTTTAGGTAAAAAGGTAATAAGCCTAAATCTGTGTGTCTGAGACAAATATATATAGTTTAGAGAATATGTATATATATTAGAACCAAAACCTACATTTGGAACTTAAACCTCTATATTACATTCATTACATTCAATTGGATGTTTGCTATAACCTATAACTGTAACTGATTCAACTGTAAACGTTTAATTACCTCTGAGACATTTTATGTAGTCATTAAATAGAATAAAAGAGAAAGGCAAGTGGGTCAAAGGAGAAGAGCGGGGAGTGTCAAAAATGTCAAGTGACTCTGACTTTAGACAAGTTCATTTATGGTTTGATGGAATATTGAAGGGATTAAACATAGTTTACTGGATTCTTGACTGCAGATTGAAGGAATAGCATAAATTATGGACATGTAGCAGTGAGATCAACTCAGAACTTTAGGAAGGCATCCTAAAATATAAACATTTAAACATATATGTTACAGTGGAATTGCAAAAATCCTGCTTACTCACCCTAAAGGTCTTATGACATTATTCAGTTCAAAAGACCACTGTTTTTTTTTTCTTTTTGTTTTGTTTTGTTTTTTTGCCAGTTTCTTTGTTGGGTGAAGTCCAAGTCTAATCATATTTTTCTATCATTGTTTTTTAGATCCTAGCAGCTTGCAGTTGTCAACAGCAACACTGTCATTTTTGAATATCATACTGAATAGACATGTTCAGGAAACAGAATCTAAAAAGACAGCAGCTGTTCTTTGCAGATGAAAATGCTAATGGTCCATTTCAGATTTTACTTTCATCATTACACTTAACTTTAAAGTAGAGCAGAACGTATGACTTCCTGAGTAAAGGGAGACCCCTGCTGGATTTCTGCAAGCATGTATCTGTGAACATATTCTTGTACAGAAAACACTTTTACTAAGGCTCAGTTTGTTGAATGATGTGCCTAATATACAGTCTCCTAATATGCACACCATTATGTTAACAAGGCCATCAAAAGCTTCATAGGAAAAAAATACATTTTTTTGCTGATAACTTGCTTTACAGGACACCACTTGTGAACAAATAGTCATAAAATATAAACTATGAAGTTAACTGAATTTTTATATTTTTTTTATATCTGGCTTCTGACAAAGAAGTAAAAACTATAAATAGGAATATAAGCATTTATCCAGACTGCCAGCCAAGTTATATTGGTAACACAAATCTTTGATGAGATCTCATTTTTGCAAAGGAAGACATTCTTACATGTGACATCTCTAAAAGACGTTTGATTGTTCTCAATGTGGTTTTTTTTTTTTAACATGATTTTTATGTTATGTTATGTTTTAAGTGGCATTATAAAGACTAAGGCAGGATCTGACTGGTTACTAGATCTGCAAAGAGTAAATTAGATGTATGATACAGGAAAAAGTATATATATAATAAATCTTTGAGGCAAGCAGGCTGTTCGTCAGAAAAAGTGTCATTTGTATACATTGGAATCACACAAACGTATAAAGCGGCAGCTGAAAATTAAGCCACTTTAAGCATTATTGTGACTTTATTAATAACAAACTAAATAATTAACTAAGATATCTTATTAAGTGGTAATCAGCCAGTTAGCGTTTACCACTTTGAAAGTTAGGAAAGAATAAAATCATGAAATACAACTTTATTTTTATTTTTTTTTTTCAAGTGGTGTTTAGTGGCCACAATGCAAAACCTGTTCCCACTTCAAATTCTATTTCTTAATATGCCATTTATTATATGTGTAATGATGAGCCAGTAAAGCTGGCATGTTCCCACATGTATGGTTGTACACTTTTTTTTTTTTTCTTTCAGCATGATGCTCTGAATTTCTGGCATATCCTTTATAAATCTTTATCGTCCCTTGACCCTTCCATTTATTTGCTAATTTCTATATAATAGCTTTTATCTATAAGTATATAACTCAATGTTCTATATAGCTAATATCTGCTTTCAGAGTAACGTCTGTGCAGTGCAGTTAAACCCTCATGTCCTCATTTCTCCCACAGCCTGCTATACAATTTATGGACTTTTGTCCATTACATTAATGTCCTTCATCACTCATCAACTGGTAAAAATAGTATTGGTCATTAGTTGTGTTGTTGTTGTGGCTCCAGCCTTTTCTTTTGTAGAATTTTAGTTTGCCTGTCATTAGACAAGAATGAATTTTTTTCTAATGCTGTGATGTTATTGATTGAAGTATTGAATTCCACTAATGAAGTACTAGTGCTGTTTTCTTACCAATTGATGATTCTTCCATTTGTTAGGGTTTTCAAATACCCCGATACTGTTTTATCACCTAGTTATTTTATTACACAAAAAGAAAATGTTTTAAAAGTTGTTTCTTTGCAGTAAAATGAATTCTTAGGAATGTTAAACCATAATTAATCATGTTTGCATTAAAAAAAAATCATTAGGCCTTAATTACCACTAAATATCTGTACATTAATGGAACCTTCAGAAATTACTGAAGCCATGCTAGAAACGAAACACACATTTTATTTGTTCTTATTCATTCAGAAGTAGTAGTTGCTTTTTCCACATTACTGGACTTTTTTTCTGCTTTGTGCCGCAAAAACTCTATGTATCCTATAGTAGTCTATACCATTCTCATATTTTATTTTTTTATTTTAAAAGTGTTATTTAAGTATATTTTATCTCTAATTATCTGCATAAATATGGAAATTATATTCCTATCGATGCATATAGATATTCAATTAAAGAAGGTTCATGCACAAATAATAGCTAGTCATTCAAACAGTTTAATTAAGAAAACCAGGTAAGACGAAATACACAGCAATATTGTCAGATATTTAAACATATAGGAACTTGAATCAATGTTACATATATATATATATTACATGAACATACAGTTGTTAGTAGTAACCCCTACAATAACTCAGTATCTACTTAGTACAAAATACATCAAAACAATATAGAAATAATAGCATAAACA
>NC_092861.1:76772656-76807587 GCF_032062135.1 Pyxicephalus adspersus | reverse complement strand
CTGCACCTATACACATACCTATGCATACATATATATATATATATATATATATATATATATATATATATATATATATACACACCTCTATATACATATACATATCTATTTACATATTCATAAACAATCTTGAGGTGTAACAAAAAGTCATGTTGAAATACTGCTAGTATCACTGTCTGAAATCTGCCTATGCGTTCTGTCCCACCATCTTCATGCACCGCAATTAGGGTTTTGCAGTGAGCCAGTCGATGATATATTTAACTTTACACAGCTGTTGATAAACACTGGGTCCTTGGGCTATTTATGCAGCTTACAGAAAAAAAGCATACATTGAAAACCTCACAAGTGTTTAGTTTGCTTCTTTATATTACATTAGGCAATATTAAACAGGATGTTCACATGGACATCTGCAACGGTACACTTAGGAGTAATAGTGGCTTCTATTTTTAATGAGCAGTGCAACAGTAAAATAAGATTACAACAGTTGTTTTAACGGGGCTCTGTTATAAGAGGTTTATAGGGCTTACATTGCTAACTTCTTTCAAAAGCTAGGTTCCTGGCTGTGTCTTGTTCAAATACTTTGAGTCCCGAAACAGGTTCCATATCTCCTCGCTTTTTAAGGTCAATAACCCCAGTCAATCCTGTCTGTTAATTGTCTTTTTTCAGCCTTACAGTTAGGAGCCCAACAATAAATCACAGAAACGAATATTAATTTTTTCACTGGATTGTTCTACCTTTCCAGTAAATTTTCTGCTGCACCTGGCTTTTGCATTTTTAATAACATGACTTTATTACTGTACACCAATGACCTTATTTGCACATAAATTTGTACCTCCTACACAAGGGTGGCCTCTGAGATCCCGTGCACTCTCTTCACTTTTTTCTTATTCATGATGACTGCATAGTCCAGCACAAAGAAAAGAATCCCACTAATCAAAATTGCTTTTAATATTGAGATAAGTGTGATTGCTGCCATCACATGGTGGTCATTGCAGAATGCAAAATCCCATTTTGGTGGTCATTAGTAATGAATAATCACTGAAGCGTCAAGAAAATAGGCACTAATGGACAGTAAATCAGTTTCCCAGAATCTGTCTACATTACAGAGGCAGGTTGGGCACCAGGGATGCATGGTCATACAAGGCATCAAAGTTGAGACATCGGCACAGTAGCAAAGATTCCTGGCTTAGCAGTTGATTTACACTGAGATTGTTCTTATCATGGTCTTATCATGGTCTTCACCAGTGATAAAACCATGCTTTATTCATATTGAAATGTTTCTTTATATATATATATATATATATATATATATATATATATATATATATATATATATATATTATAAATGCCCTAGATACAATTTGGCAAGTTCAAAGAACTATAATTTAGCAGGCAAGTCACGTAGAACAGATCACTTCAAATTCCCTAAACTGAATTTTGTGTGTGTCAATATATTCTTGTAAGTCAGAGGACTATCCTAACACACTAAATATATGTACAGATAGTATAGCTTTCCGTTCTTAGGGTCTCATGTAGACTGCATTCTTTGTCTTAGAATATCCTTTGGATATGCTATATTTGATTACACACATACTACTTATTAACACCTCATTTATTGTATACATGTTAGTTTTACTCAATTATAGTCATATGTGACTTTATAGACAGGGATGAATAGTTTGGGAGCAGAGAGATTTCTGATGTCACATCAGTAGACAAGGAGAAATGCTGATCTGCAATTAGCAACAAACAGCAATTAAGGATATACCATTTAAATATGTATATTTCAAAGTTACAACTTAGGTTAGCAATTATAGCCCCAAAGGTTAGTGACTAAAAGTTTGGGGATATTGTTTTCCTGCTATCCTGTTATTTGGTTCCCTGCTGTTCAGCTATGTTAAGAACAAACACAAATGAGCAAGGCTACATATACCCTGGGTAGATCTTGCCAGCCACTTGGCTGTCTTCATTGCTGTGCTGGTTTTGAAAGAACTATCATTTGCACATTCTACAGCATGCAATATTGAAATGCTCATTGCCACCCCATTCTTACTGTATGGGCAACACTTCATGTTGCATCTCATCCATGAGTGCTTTTAGAAAATGGAGCAGTTCAAGCAATCTTTGCACCTACGTTTAGTACACATGCTCAGAGTTATTTTGACCTAATTAGTAATGACTAACTAAATATGTATTTAAGGTTTAAACTGTTGGTGGGACCCTTAATCCTTTTGAAACAGTAACAAGGCATTGTTAAACTGTAAGACTTAAATACATTATTTGCAGAGCTGAATGTGAGAGATTTTATAGTTTTTTGTGATGTATATATATTAGCTCATACGTGTGTTTGAATTCATTCTGTAATCCTATACAAAGAAATTGTCTGATTGGGACAGCACCTGACAGGCTAGTAGGCTTTGCTGAAGTTCTGCTGCACACATGGTATAATGGGGAAGTGGCTGACGGAATGAGACAGCAGGGGGTTGACCCCTTAGTATGCTGTAGCTCCATGATTGTTGGTGTTCTTGGACCAGGGATTCCCTCCCTCTCCAAAAGCTAATAACTTTAGCAATTTTCAGTCTAAATGTCCCAAATGTGTATCTAAATCCCATCTCTTTCTTGCTTCACAATTGAAGGAAGTGTACATCTTTGCCTTGTGACGTAGGCACTTTCCATTGGTTAGGTCTTCCCAGGTCCTGAAAACTCGTGCAGCAGCATGATGATATCACAATGAGGACAGTAACAAAACTGGTCATCATCAGGCGTAGACTTTTTCTCATCAATCCCATCAATATTAGTTGAAGAAGTGAAGAAGGTGCTGTTGAGGGACCTGTGACTGCAGAGGCATTCGAAATATTCAAATAATAATTAATGTGATGATGATGATAATAATGAAGGCAAGGATTTTTTTTTGCCTGGACATGAACATCAAAATCAGTTGGCTAGCTCACATGACTTACATTAGGTTTGAAAAAAACAAGCAGCTTTGATCAAATTATTCTTTTTTTAACAATATTTCCTTTAAGTAATTCAGCCTTTAGGGTTAGAAATTATTGTTTAGCAGTGGCTTAAGAGAAAACAACAATCCTTGTAAAGTTAGATAGTCACTATGAAGCCAGTGTCAAAACCTTGCACGCATACCTAGCTTTCATTGCTTGCTTTTATAATTGTTCACAGCAGAAAAGTAAAGGTCATAGCTATGCAATCTTAATCATATTTAGCTGAACAGAAGGTCAGATGTTCTGAATGGTAAATACATTGTCACACAATTCAGTTGCAATGTGAAGGTAAATTGATGTCCCCTATTTTTAGGTGAAAGTTTGGACTATTGAATGATTTGCTGTCATAACCTCGACTACAGAATTTAAAAACCTTTAACTAAGAAGGAATTATTTGATCATCATGGTAAAGAAAGTGTCACTTTCACCCGATAGTAACCTGAAGAAGGAAAGGTATTTTTGGGAAGAATGCCATTTTTAAATGAGGATCAAAGGAAGAAATACAAAGACACACATATGTATGCCAAGAAGGCATATTATGTTACTGTGCATTGTGTTTCTCTTATTTAAGATAGTAAACTTATGGTCTCAGACTTTATAAAACAATTTAGGCAGCATATATAGCTCACTGCCATCTGCATCAACTCACCAAAGATTGGAATAGGGGCTGGTGTTCACCTGCACTGCTGGTACCAGGTCCCTTTTTTTTAAAGACAATGGCCCTGATTTATGAAAGCTTTACAAGGCTGGAGAGAATACACTTTCATCAGTGAAGCTGGGTGATCCAGCAAACCTGTAATGCATCTGGTCCAGGATTCAAAACGTTTGCTAGCAAATGATTTTTAAAAATCCATTCCATGTTTTTTGGTCCACCAAGCTTCAATTCTAAAAGTGAATTCTCTCCAGCCTTGGAGAGCTTTCATAAATCAGACCCAATGATCTTAAAGTGGCCGCTCAATGATCCATTCGAGTTGTATGGAGCTTTCATATCCCCATGCTAAATTGCAGTGTTGCTGAAGAATGCAAAAGTGACAGTGAGTGTTCCTGGACCATAAGATTTCCATATTTTGTGCTTGCTTTTCCATAAACTAATAGGGAGAGAGTGCTGGCTTGCCATTAACCTCTCCATGTCCATTGGTCACCAATGCCTATATAATTAGGCTATGATTAAAAAAAATATTTTAATTAGTTATTCATAGGTCAAAGGAAAATAGTTTAAATAAGGCTTTGTCTACACAGACTTTTTTAAAAAATGCATAGCGGCGTTCCTACTGCGTTTATATGCGTTTTTATGCACTTTTTTTTTTAGCGTTTTAAAGCTTATGCTTAATTGAAGCGTTTACCCACGTTTTCGAGCGTTAACCCCGTGTTTTAATTTTTTAAACGTTGCAAGCAACCATATAGATAACGCTCAAGAACGTCCTCAAGGAAGTTTCCTGGTGTATATTAGCCCATTGGAATTCATGGGAATTTCAAACATGGGCTTTAAAGCCTCAGATTAAACGCTGGGAAAAACATCCGTATAGACAAAGCCTAAAGCTGTTTATCCTTTTTTACCATTTACTTCAAAGAATTCTATGAGATTTGGGGTCCTTGGAAAGCATTAAGGCCTGTTTACCACATTTGAAAGTGAAGTTTTGCCATCGTCTTTCTTCTTCTCTTCCTGGTTTCAGTCTACTGCCATTTTGATTAGACAGGCTAGGATGACATAACTAATTTTTATCAGGCAGCGATCAGGCATGTAAGTTTCTTTTAATGCAAAAGAAACATTGCCTGTCCCTTTTCTATAATAAATACCTTTGCCTGCACATTTTCAAAGTGGAACACTTTAATTTCTTTTAAATACCCGTACTTTTTGGGGGGGTTTCTTTCACCGTGTTTATTTTATGTTTTCATACACATCAGTGCAGACTTCAATGCATGAAAAGCAGCAATACTGTCCAGTCACACATACACTAAGGATGCATTTATATTTTTATATTTTTTATATTTCTCAGTAGTATGACATTGTGTGTGACTTGTTGTGCAGACACCATGGGCCTCATTTATTAAACCTCCCCAAGGCTGGAGAGGATACACTTTCATCAGTGAGGCTGGGTGATCCAGCAAACCTAGAATGGATCTCGTCCTTGATTTAAAACATTTGCTAGCAAATAGCAAATGACTTTAAAGAAATCCATTCCAGGTTTGCTGGATCCTCCCAGGTTCACTGATGAAAGTGTATCCTCTACAGCCTTGGAGAACTTTAATAAATAATGCCTCATGTGATGTCATTTTTGGGTTGCCAGACATTTACAAGCCCTCACTGACCTCTGTAGCTGCTGAAATTGTGGTAAATTAATTATCAAAATTCATAGAAGTATTGTATTGGAGTTTTATTTGGTTTTTCAGCAGCTTTTGCTTGCCATTCTCCCTTTCCCAGAAGGGACTTATGTAGGCAAAGAGCAAGAGCCCTGTGTTTTCATTAGAACTCTAAAATACTTGGCAAGAGTTTGAACAAGTGCATACCCTTATTATATAATAGCACCAGCAAAGATGAGTTTATGCCAAGTTAAGTTTTCATAAAACAATATAATAGCATTTGGACCACTTTTTGTTTTGTAAGGAGATTTATTCTTTTAGGTATTGATCAGGGATGATTCCAATACATCCAGGATATTTAAAGTACCAGGTGCATTAAAACATTATTTAACTTATAGATCCTGTGTGAATAATGCTAATTGTACATTGGTGATTGACTGATTTATGAAATAATCAGTTAAATATTACCAGATTGCACTTTTTTGTTGTTTTGTTTTTTGTTCATAATTTCCCTATGTGTAATTGATAAACAGAATAATCAAAATTTTGGATATTTAAAGAAAATGCAAAAAATGTTTACTATATTAATATATTATTTTTATTTAAATTGTTGGTAATTGAGAAGTGTCACCATAGGTACCCATCTGTTTTGCTTAAGACTGCGTACTTCTGCATTGGATTTAAGTATAGCAAATATACACACTATTAGATCCAATTCTAAAATATATTTTTAGTTCATCCCTAACTAATCCTGTAGGACCATGGAGTGTTTACTACATGTAAATTGATGCATTTGTGTAGCCATAAAATTTGATTATCCACAAAAATGGCAAAGTGTTTTAACACTCCTCCTATCCGGCTTACAGTTTTGTACTCCTCCTAATCTGTCATTACACTCCTGACAGGTCAAAACCAACAGACAAGATATCTGGCCTACATGTAGAGTTATAGACCGTATAAATTTTCAAACAAAGGCAGCAAAATCTCATTCTGCCGAATTGATTTACTGGAGAAAAAATGGTTGAACGTTTATGAGTTGTGTTTGGACTTGAGTCAAACCCTCAGTGTGTGAAATTGAAAGCAAGCTACAGATGAATTTGGGCATTTAGTGAAGTACTGTTGTATTTGTAGCTTTACCAATATTAATAAAGTGTATACATACCTAACATAATAGTACTAACAGATATGTAAATTTACTCACTAAAATCTCATGTAAGCTATAACATGGTAATGATATTTCTCATTTTCAGTATGTTTAAATCAGCAGCTTTCATTTTAAATAGTACCTGACAATCCAGCTATAAAGCCCCTTGATCAGGCACTTTTTGCTAGTCACAATGCTTTGTGTCCTTTCTTCTAGTTTCACTTTCCCAATGTCACTCTGTCAAATGGTCCTATGATGAAGACAACTAAGACTTCTGACAACAGCCACGAGTAGGTCCCTTTTAAATTTTTTAGGGGAACCTATATGTAATTTTTAAATACTTAAAGAGGAAGTAAACCAAAAAACGACCCAAAACAAAAAACATACACTTACCTTCAATCCCACAGAGCAGTCGATCCATTCGCAGGTTTCTTCAATAGGGTCCCACGTCGTACTGGTATCCTTCTTCGGGGGGATGCGCTAGGCGCTGCCATCTTCCCTCTGTCCTTCTGGGTTCTTCTTCCTACATTACTTGGCGCAGGCGCAAGATCGGATGACTCAGATAGGAAAAAAAACTTGCCAATCTCACTGCGCATGCGTGTGATCTGCAATTTCTTTCCCTTTTGGCGAAAGGGCTCCTTCTGCGCATGCCCGAGATGGTGAAGCCAAGAGCTTCCTGGCATGCGTGATGTAGGTATCCCGGGAGGCTCTGCGCTCCTATTCATTCTCAATCACCTAGGCGATTAAAAAAAAAAGGGTGTTGCACTTAGAAATAACACAAACAAACAAAATTTTTACCTACATAAAAGGGTAGTAAACCCTTTTTGTCTATTTTATAGAAGACAAAGCATTTTTTATTTTATTTATACAGCATTCCCTAATCATCCATACTGTTAGGTGTCTCATTTTCCCTTACAGCATCCAGCACATGGGGGGCTTTGCTTGTTGCTTTTCTGAAGCTGAGTTGTCAGCCCTGTGGCCCATCCAGCAAGAAGTATTTTGTCCACTTCTGATGTACACTTTAGAGAAGTGTTTTTCAACTAGGGTTCCTCAAGTTGGGTAGTAGGGGTTCCTTGGGTATTGAGCAATTTGTGCCTCTCAGGACCGTTTTACTGACACTAATCATCGTTTTGGCTCTCAAGGATGACATTCTTTCCAGTGGCCTGCAATGTAAGAGACATTCTTCCTACCAGCAGAGTCAAATAAGGTAGAGGCAGGTTATAAGTTTAAAGATAAGGATATATCTTAAGGGGTTGCTATAGGGGTAGAGGGGAAATAAGTAGTATTTGTGGTATGAGGAAGCTAAGTAGAGGTGTAGAGGGTTGGGGTGGGAGAGTTTTTAAAGTATTTGATTGATCTTGTAAAACTGAAATTTATAACCATTTTATTGGACAGCCTAAAATGACTCTTGGAAGTTCTTATACACGTAATCATACACGTAATGGACAGTGCATACCATAGAAGATAATTTTATATACAATATATGTCATGTCTGAATAGGATCACATACATAAGAAATAATGCTCACCTGTCTTTCTTATTATATTCATTTTTAACTATGTGGTTTGTCAGACATGTCCCAATTAGTTAGAAATTTCCTTTGTTGTAATTAATGCTGGATTGGAAAGAGCTCTTTTTTTTGCATATTTTTCCCATGTGTTCTGTTTATGTAGCACCACTCAAACAGCTTAAAATACTTACAGTTCATTATTGGAAATCTATATTGATGTAATTGCAGTTGAGAAGGGTTTTAACCTTTGTATAGCAAGATGGTATTATGTTATCACTTGAATGTTTTAATGTCTGGCAAATGATATTTTATAGTTGTACATAATGCATCTTGGAAAAGCTATAGCATTTAACATTATTACTGAGGCGATATATAGAGCCAATATGAATATTTTCTGTGAATGTTGGCATGGTTTGTTTTTTAAAGAATACTTTCTATTAAACCAATGTAACATGCACTACTATTGTGTAAAAGTATGTAAGTACACAACTTAAATTTATGGGGTGTTCACTTTTCAGTAGAACACCGAACCTAGGCTGGAAGGTTCCATTTGATGGATTATCTATCACAAATCTTAGAAAGCAAGCCTGCAGATTTACCATATGTTGAGGTTTGTCTGCATGAAGTAGATTTCAGAAAATCTAGTGTTTAAATTAAATGAGCAGACTAGTAAACTACCACAACTGGTGTTTTTTGAGTTGGCATTTCACTGGATAGATTTGATTGTTTCCAGGGCGTGTTGTGTAAGGAAGAGGAACCTGGCACATGGAGATGGCACATTTAGAAACTGTTTATACAGGTTTTGTCTGTATGCTAGCAAATTATGTAGGGCTAAGTTATCCACTACAATGAATGAAAATACTGATCATTATAGTTAGTTCTAAGTTTATGGGATCCAAACAACCCTCTAACCTTTGTGGCCTATGTGTCGGTGTCACCGTTATCAGAAAACTACTTTTGAATATTAGTAAATGACTCAAAAAAAATGTTCAGTTTAGTTATAAGGAAACTTGTCACCATTTAGTTATGTGTACCAAGTTCATTGTCTACTAGATAATAGTGTTCATTTTTGTTCTGTATAGGCTCAGTGTCAGTCCTGGACATATCATGGAGAAATACTAACTCTCGGGAGTCTGCTTTCTCATAAGAAGCACTGGAAAGGAAGAATAGTCATACATAGAACATACCCACAGTTTTTTTATTATTATTATTATTATTACACAGTATTTATTTAGTGCCAACATATTATGCAACGCTTTTTAAATTCCATAGTCATGTCACTATCTGTCTCTCAAAGGGGCTCAAAATCTAATGTCCCTACCTTAGTCATACGTCTTCATTTAAGTCTAAAGTTATTTTTTTAGGTGGGGGGGTGGGCAAGCCTCTAACCTAATTGCATGTTTGTAATTTGGCAAGAAACTGGAGTACCCAGAGGAAACCCACACAAAAACAGGGAGAAACCTGCAATCTACATGTAGATCGTGCCCTGGCTGAGATTAGAACCTGGAACCCAGCGCTGCAAAGGGCAGAGTGCTAACCTCTGGACCACCTTTTACACATGTTAATGGAAAATTGGTATAAATGACATAGTTAGTCCAAATATAAACATATACATAGACAACAAATTTAATTAGAACATTCCAAACTACTGTGCAAAGTTCACTGACCCTTTTAGAGCCATGTTTGTCACTGCATTCCCTTTTGTAATGCTAAAATATCAATAAAGACAAACTACAGTGATCTAAATTATGCTTGTGTTTGTAGCTGAAAATGACTTTTTTTTTCTGAATACATTTTATTCCATATATGTGGCATATGCTAAATTTAAAATAACTTTACGAAATATAATCTACTAATACCTGTAGCAGTTTGTACTACCATCTGCCATCTCATCAGTACCTGTTTGGAAATATTATTATTTGTATACTTTGTGGAAAAGAGTTTAGCAATAGGCAATAAAGACATGGCCTCAGTTAAGCAGCTGCTGCTGTTTGATTGATTTTAGTAGCTCAATATATGGTAACAGGGCTGCAGTCACCTGTGGTGATTCACAAAGTTTACCAGGAATAATAGACAATCAAGAGGAAGGATAGAAATTGTCCATGGCAATGCTCAATATGTCTCTCTTAATCAGATCCCCCATTCAAAGTTAGTAATCAATACTCCCTATAATGAGAAATGTGCCAGGTAGTCTGTATTATAATGAATGGAAATTGTCTGGTACAGCAAATAAAAGAAGACACCACAAAATCTCCTGTTCACTATTTATTATATCTACTTAACCGATGGTTATCTATTTGGGTGAACAATTCAGATTAATCTATGTTAATGGAAGTTTAGAGATGTCAGTTCTTTTGAGGTTTCTTCTTAGTTCATAAAGAATTAATCTGAAATAGAGATGTTTGTTCAGCAATTAAGGTCCCTGCCTTTTTGGTGGTTGTAAAATGAAAGAGCTGAACATTGCAGGCAGATTATAGGTGATAATGAGAACATATTCATCTCAGTTACCTAGTAGACATGTGTAAATTGGTTTTCTTTATTCAGGATAGAATGCAGAGTTTAGCTCACCAAACAAAAAAAAAAGCGCTCCATGAGCAATAAATGGATGAATATCCAAATGTTTTCCTTACAGTACATCCATCAAGCAGATGTTAATATCTCACATGAGATGATATCACTTTGTGCGCAATATTATTCCACAGCTTTGATTCATCATTGTCTGGAATAATGCAGTGTTTGATAAATTGACCCAATAAAATAACAACGTTAAGGGGTCTTATCGTGCTAGTGATAATATCACCTGTTTGATATATATACCCAATTGCAGGTGTCGTTAGCAGTTGGTTACCAGAACTTTTGTTAACTTGCCTTTGCATTCTGATAATGGATGAGGTCTTTACTGGGTCTGAAATTCAAACTAGCAGAACAAAGATATTAAAGTAAATACATATATGTGGAAGCCACCATGCCTTGGGGCTTTTTGTTAACGTTTGCTACATAGTAAAGTGCATTAACTTTCTTTTGCATCATTAGCCATTTCAGACTGATGTGTACATTGACTGTGTTCTGGGGGTTACTAGACAAAAGACAAGCTTTATGCATCAGAAAATATTTCTTCACAGTATAGCATAGCTGCGGTATCTTTTGTGTTTTTCAGGTCTGCATATCATTCTTGATTTCACTATATATAGATCTTTAGTTTATTGATTGGTAATTGACTACACCATTTAAAGCAGATAATATCTATTACTGTTAAGGTGCGTACACACTTCCAATTTTTATCGTTCCAATCGAACGACGAACGATCGATTGGGCAAAAAATCGTTCGTAAAAAAGTAACCAACGACGCCGACGAACGAGGAAAGTCGCTGGAAACGAACGACCGGACCGGCGGATCGGATTGGACAACGATCGTTGAACATCGTTCGTGTGTACGGTCGTTCGTTGATCGTCCATGGTCAGAGCATTCGTGATGAACGAACGTCCGTTCACTTTCCTGTCGTGCACATAGTTCCTCTATCGCTCAAATGATCGTATCTATTGTGTGTACAATATCTACGAACGATCGTGTCGTTAACTCTATGTGCAGGATCGGTGCTATACGATCGTTCGTATATATCGTGCATGAACGTTCGTCGTTCGTTTTCCAACGATAATAATTGGAAGTGTGTATGTAGCTTTAGACTTGTCGGTTCCGATCTTCAGTCATCTTGATTGCCCAGGCAGGGACGACACCTGTGCGGGAGTTCATTCAGTTCAGAGACCCACAGGGGAAGCTGGGATGTGTCAGGTACGCAGTATTGACAGAAGAGATGGTGATCAAATCTGTTGTTCCACCTTAAGCAATTTTAGGTTGGCTGCTATGCAAAGTATAAAATATCACATCTTATATCTAATTTCGGAATCTCTGTGTAAAAAGTGGCATTTCTCTTGAAAGGAATATATATTTATGATTTATCATTTGTACTCTGGTTTTTGAACTTTGCTGCATGCTGTGCCTTTGACTGCAATGTTTATCAGCATCAGCTGATAAAATCAATGAAGCCCTTTCAGTGGTCTGCATTTTGACAGAAATTGCATACAAATATCTGTCAGAGCTACATTGATTTACTGATGGCAGGTTTACTTTGATTTGGTGTGGACATTAGGTCTGTTTTCAAAGCATAATGTTACAATTGTGGCTTTTTTTTTCTTTTATATTTTGTAGTCTATAGTGCTGTGTTCTTGTGTCTGTGTAAAGCAGTGGTGATCAAGACAGAAAGGGGAGGGGCTATCCTTTTATGTAAAGTAAAAATTCTAAGTTTAGGTCTGCTTTAAACTTTGAATACCTTGTTTTTTCACTGTATCTCTGTATAGAGGCAAGGCATTTGCTTCTTCAGGTCAGTCTCCAGCAAGTACTAAGTAGCACAATGGACCCCTCTGAATCACAGCTAAACTCTGATAGGACTCTAACATATAGCAAATGACTTTTACTGATGACTGTATTGGGGAGCTTTAATAAATCAGGCCCTATGAGTCAAAAGCAGCTCATAGTTTCACACTGCATACCTGCAGCTATAGACACAATGCTGATATTTCTATTTACTACTTAGTCATCACAAATAACACTCCTCGATATTCCTTAACCTCTCTGGCGATCTGTTTATGTCAATGTTTTTATGTCATAGCGGTACATTGTTTTGCGTGGAACTTTGTTTTTTAATATTTTAGGCTTGTAATTCTTGGGAATATCTCCCAGGTATGATAAAGTTTGAAATACAAATCATAAATAATAATTATAAAACACAATGAATTTAAAAATGGTATTAAAAATTTAAAAACAATATTAGATAAACTTTTGTATTTATTATTTGGATTTTTTTATAACTTTATCTCTGTGATCAATGTTTTAAAAGCAGATTACAATGTAATCTGCTTTTAAATCTCCCTCCAGGCCACGCCTCCCCAAAATAGTGACGCTGCACGCATCACATCGATCAAGCTGAGGATGTGATGCAGAAGCCGGCCGGCGTTCGCTGGAGGACACCACTGGATTGTGGGGAGCAGGTAGGATTTTTTTTATGCTACCCCGAGTGTGGCTCGGGGATTGACATCTTGAGAAGTTCCTGGAATTGCCCCCTCCCAGATGAAATAGAAGAATGAGTGGGGAAGCATATGACAGCCTAATATCCTAGTATGTATTATTGCAAATATCCGGTCTTTGCGATTCTTAAAACTGTTTTTTCTTTTAGTGAGAAGCTGTGTTGGCAGAGGCACAAGCAAGTTTCACGCCGTTGGAGTTACGGGCCGTCATAAAGTATTTGTTTCTCCAAGGAAAGTCAGCAAAGGACATTCACACTGAGATGTCTCAAACACTGGGGGAGAAGTGTCCTTTCTTTAGCACTGTCAAAACCTGGATATCTCGTTTCAAGACTGGGCATTTCACTGTTAAGATGAGCCCCGCAGTAGGTGCCCCTCAACTGACCTGGCAACCTGCGATGCTGTCCATAAGCTGATTATTGAGGACCGGTGAATATAGGCAAAAAAGATAGCCCAGATACTTGACATCTCACGGGAAGCGCAAGCTTTTAGAGAGATGGGTGCTGAAATGTTTGAACAGTGATCAGAAGGAAAGAGTTGAAGCATCCAAAGCCGTTTTGGCCCATTTTGAAGCTGCAAAGGACTTTTTGGCTAGGTTAGTGACTGAGGATGAAACCTGGCTCCACATCTATGATCCTGAAACCAAGGAACAGTCAAAGGAATGGCGCCACAGCAGGTCCCCGCGACCAAAGAAGTTCCGAACCCAGAAATCGTTTAAAAAAGTCATGGCATCCGTTTTCTGGGATGAAGACGGTATTCTGTTGGTGGACTACCTACCTCAGGGCTTTAGTATCACAAGACAGTATTATGCCAACCTCCTGGACCAGCTGAAAGAGGCAATTAGGACAATACACCGTGGAAAGTTGACCAAAGGGATCCTTTTTTGCAGGACAATGCACCTGCGCACACATCCAATGTTGTGGCTGCCAAATTGAACACCCTGGGTTTCCAATTGGTCCACCAACACCCCTACTCACCTCACCTGGCCCTTTCAGACTTTTATCTGTTCCCAAATTTGAGGAAACACCTGAAGGGGCAACGTTTTGAGGACATTTCTGACGTCAAAGATGCTACTGAGAGCTGTTTTGCGGCCCATCCAAAAGACTTTTATTTAAACTGTCTAGAAAAGCTGGAACTACACTGTACCAAGTGCATCAGTCTCGGGGAAATATGTTGAATAAATGTGTTTTTTCAAAACTCTGGATCTCTTCTTTCTGGGCAAAGCCAGGAACTTCTCAGCACCCCCTCATACACCTGAAAATTTCATGCTGTATAGGTTATTTGGTAGCACTGTTTATACCTAAATTTGTATAACATTGTCATATTAAAGGTCTTTGAACAACCTGCAGCTTCTATTCAACCCCTCAGAGCAAAAGCCAGTACACCATTCTGCCAGATGGTGATCACAGTGGCTTTTTTAATATCTTCTGTTGCTAAAAGTCATTTTTATAGTCATGTACATGACTTTTTTTTTTTTTTTTTTGCCTTTACATACTGCCTTGAGACACAACAAAATGTTGTGGATATCTCTCCAAAAAATGGAAATCTTGTATTAGACAGCTGTTACTGGGACAAGTCTCCCAATTAAAAAATGTCCCCCCTGCGACCAGTGTCACATACAATGGTCACTAAGACATATATAGAGGGTAAATTTCCACAATGGAGGCACAGGCAGCAATGAAACCTGCCCGTTGTTCTAACCCATTTGTATTCATTCCAAAACAAGCAATAGAAAATGTAGCTTTACCTTCTCCCCAAACTCTAGGCATACAGTGCGTTATTGGGCTTCCTTCTGTGTGGGCGATGCTTACATACACTTTAAAGGGGAATGTTAAGGGTTTTTTTTAAAAGTGCTAAATAACCACCAGGAAGTGTAAATAAACCCTAACAATGAAACTCTTTACATTTATACATTTTTCCATTTTGGTCAGGTTAAATATATTTTAAAGCCTCTTGTTTATGTGTTTGGTAAGTGCAAGGAAAAAAAGAAAATACTTGATCATGTCAGAAATTCAGAACTATCCTGTGCATACATACATACATATATATATCTGTAGATGTCTAAATAACCCTTGGTAAATTTGATCTATACCCGAATTGCCCAAAACTGAAAATTATACCCTTGTGTTTTTTTTAGTTTTTTTTTTACAATAATTTATTTGACACTTTTGATCATCTTTCATTCTTTGCATCCTTCGTCTCAGTGCTTCTGATGTTCAGCCACGCCGTGTCTGACGCATGCCCTCCAACGATGTCTTCATTCAAAATTGTATCTGGCCAGGTTTTCCAATGTGACCAGGCCTCTGTGTTTAAAGTGTGTTTAAAGGACATTTGTGGTCCCCATTGTTATTCTCTGTATGTAATACTTTGACAGCACAGAGGCAAAGTTGGGAGTCAAGGACCTATCATTGTGTTGTGAACAAGCTATGATTCAACTGAAAGCGTAGATCTGAAATCATATTTAAAGCAGACACTGACCCACTGTTTTTCAAATAATTTACCTTTAAAGCAGGTCTCTGATCATAACTGTCCCAGTTGTCAGTGTTTTTAAGAATACATTATTTATATTTTATATTATTTATATATTATTTATTGCTGCTTTGAGTGGTAATGCTTATATAAAGTTTTAATAATTCAGTGATATGTGCCTTTAGTGTAAGGAGGTACTTTCATTGACTACCACCTACAGCATTTGCTAAATGTTGTAGTTTCTTATTGGGCTGTCATATTATATACAGTATGTGCTCTGTAATTTCATCTGAATGTATGTGTGATCTTCCAGACTTACAGATTTGGCATACTTAGAAATACCTAACACAATAACTTGTGGGGGTTTTCCTGTGCATTATAGAAAATTGCAGTTCTATTGATTGTTGAGAATCTGCAAAACAAAACAGATCCAGATGCCTGCAAAACCCAAAATGTATTTACTTTAATAAATGGTATTGCAAATGAACAATATTGATTTCTACACTGTACCGTTGTAGGCTTGTGTTGTACTGATTGATTTTCTCGTACAGCCCTTTAGTGAGTATGTAGATTACCTTTTGCCCTTGGGTGTTTAATTCTGAACTTCCATGAAAACACTGAAGACAGACATCATAAAATACATAAGCTACTTGGCTCTGTAAATATCTGTATGGAAATGAAAATCCAAAGTGATTAAAGCATTTGTTTTTTGTGACCATTTTTATCATTGTGTTGAAATGTTATATAAAGCTATTAATGTGACCTGAGAGAGCAGTTATACATATAGGAACTCTTTTGTCCAAATAATAAAATTGAATTATTTAAACTCTAAATTACTGGCTGTGTTATACCTGCTTGTGCAGTTTAATGAAAGCCTCTACCTAAATGTTCTATTTACCATTCCAATATAACCACAGCACACAATGCCTGCTTAGCTGCTGCTGTCATTTCCATCTATTCTACCTTTTCATCAATTTAGGATGTTCATATAAAACAAAACTAAATATCACTACTGATCTGTGTAAATGGAGTAGAATAATAATTATTATTCTGAAAATAATATACTGACCGCTTTATACATTTTCATTCACTCTATTTAATTTCCGTACCTGTAGTTATAACATTGGTGTTTACTCCTCCAAGTATTGTAACCAGAATGGTACCAAACCATCTTTTTCAGAGCTCATGTACCAAAAAGTTTAGGTTACATTTAAGTTTAATTTATGACCTTCCTTTTAGTAGGCATTAGCCAAAATCTGCCAATTTTATTTTACTTGATTAGTACAAAAAACAAATTTTTGTAATCCATTGATGGTGGACCACAGACAAAACTAACATGTCTTATTCCACAGTGTCAATGCTTTAACCAAATGCAACTGAATTCCAGTTGGTTTTACAGACTTCATAATCTTTTATCAAATGTTGTTCTCGCAACAGAGAACGCAACATTATTAATACAACATAATACATGGCTAAAAAGCGATCATTACACAGAAGTTATATTGTCAATCCACACAACAGGCGGGACCTATAAGAGGAAAACAACAGCTCCAGCTCTATCACGTCTATTTCCATGCTCGTATTGGCCAGGTTCCTCAAGTAAATGTAAACATAAGTTGTTTATTAGGCTCCCTGCCAATACTGATGCGTTGTGCATAAATGGCATTGTTCCGCTGTTTTCTGAACATTGTTTGCATATGGGATCTACTAACAACTTTTAGTCACAAAAAAGTTTAATTTTTTCTATTCACGTTCCTTTATTCATATTTAATTCTATGTTCTATGTATGAGGCTAGGAGTCTACTATAGAACTTGAGCAATCCATTTAGCATCCATCATTCTAATAGTCACATGAGAATTATAGTGCAGGGAAATAAGAAGATGCAGGATTTGTTTATTGGATTATTCCTAATCCATATTTCCTTAAGAAGCACAGGCTTTTATGGTCACTATGCAGATGTTGTTGTAATACCCATACATTAGTCTACGGTAATGCTCAACAATGAGTTTTTATGCTATTTAGTCATTCCATGCATTATGAATAGGGGTATGAGAACGCTACTAATAGTTTGCTAAACCATTTGACTTTAAATGAATTACTTTGAAAGCTCCAAAGGCATTTATTATATGTGCATGCAAGATGATAGATTAAAGTGACCAGAATCAGTCCATTAATATAAAACTGGAAATACATTACGTAAAAGTAAACCTCTTGAAAACCATTTCCTTCCTAATTTGCCCAGCACATTAACTTTCTTTCCAACTGTTTTTATTGACAATAATGTATTGTGTGTATGTGTGTGTGTGTGTATGTGTGTGTGTGTGTGTGTATATATATATATATATATATATATATAAAAAAACACTTTGAAATTAACCATCCTTGTATGTGGGGTGGGGATTAGAACCATTTCATTTAAATCATTTCTACTATTTTGAAGGTGTACAAATTTTTTTGTTGTGAGCCAAATAATGAGACAAAAAAGTGTGCATATGTAGGCCCCCTCCTACACCCACACACACAACAAAGTCAATACTTTGTAGAGCAACCATTTGTTTTATTTGTAGCTTCAAGTCTCTTAGGTCAGTGGTCCCAAACCTTTTGCAGGTTTTTCTTGGACCAGTAAATGCACGGACTCCGGACCGCTCAGGCCCCCCCCACCGAGTGATGTCATTATGCCAGAACCCGCCAACTCTCCCATCGCAGGTCTGAGCCTGCAATGGGAGAGTGGGCTGGTTATGTCCAGAGCACAACCAGCCCACCTCCCTGAGCCTGTGATGTCTCTGGAAGACATGATCTGCGGCTCTGGCCGGCCCCCCCCCCCCCCCCCACAAAAGGTCTTTCTCTTAAACCCCAATGGTGGGTGCCAGAGCTGCAGCCCACCTGTCAGACAGCCACTAGTGGGCTGCGGACCAGGGGGGTTGGGACTCCTGCCTCAAGGTATGTCACTGCTGGCTTAGCACATTTTGCCACTTTGATTTTTGCCCATATATTGTTGGATTTTGGTCCATATTGACATGATAGCATTCAGTGGTGTAAATCTCGCGTTCAACCATCTATTCCGAGCTATCTATCTATCTATCTATCTATCTATCTATCTATCACAAAGTTATGTGGCATCTTGTGAACTTCCTAAAAAGAAAAATTTTAGTGACATTTTTTTCTGTAGTGTATGAACCATATATGTAGTGCATGGTATTGTGATTTTCACACATTTTTTTTTTTTAAATCTTTGATTAAAATGCAACCTGTTGATCCAGCCATGAAGGTCTTTGTTGGGAATTTGTCTGGTTTAGGTAGATACTGCTCTATTGTTCCTTCTGTGTTTTTACACAGGCCTTCTGAGGCTAAAGGGTATACATTACAAACCCATAATACCTATATTATATTATATTACCTATACAACAAAATGTATCAGCAGAGATCAACAGCACTAAATTCAACAAAGTGTGGGAAAATTAAAAACTAGGTAACTGCTAATAATACACAGTTTAATAGCAACCTACATTTAATTTAATAGGAAAAACCTGGACTATTACATAAAGGACTAAATAAAAGAATGAGATGACTGCTTTTAATTTGACCAAGTAAACTTAATCTAAACCATCATAAACAGAACCTTAAACCAACAGTGTCGTTTGGGCTGAACAGGTGGCTACTTAAAAGAAAGGGTCAAAAAGCAGCACAGAGGTGGTTGGGGGTGCCATAAAAAAAAGTTGTGAAGGAGTCTGATAGGTTTATTTAATTTCCAAATTAGTAATCCAAAATTATGCTTAAAGCCTAACCTAAACTTTTGCTTTGCAAAGCTCACATCTCTTCAGCAAAATTTAGATGCCTGTATAATTACAGTTGCTATATGGATATTTATCAATGCACAAATATAATCTTACCACATTCATGTGTTAAACATTTAGGAAGTTTTATCTCCTACTTCCCAAACTACCAAGTTAAGTAAAAAGAAAAAGGATAACATTTATTAATAAGGTGAATTTGGCATTGAAGTGATTAATTACGTGTCTCATGATGCAGATAGTTATCTTTTGATGCTTGTCAAAAATCCCAAGAGAACAACATCTTGAATTTTACTCTATTGCATTCTGTGCCTGTTTAGCATAATGCAGATGAAACTGTTTATATAAGTATGTTTACATTTTTCCTGCATTCAGAATGAATAATGTGCTTATCAAGTCTGACTTTTTAGTAAGTAATCGAACGCAATCAACATAAAAGTTTGAATTTTTCCAAGAGCTTAACTGTGATAAATTCTCCTAACAACTTCAAGTGGGCTGGAGTAGGTATCACTGTTTGCAGATCTTGCAAGTGTACATGTCAGAAAAAGGTCAGCCGTTTGGCATATAAGAAACCTCTGGGATATGGGGAAAAATCAATTTTAATTAGGACACTGGTAGCAGACCTCCCATACCTCAGTACACCTTCAGGCACTCAAGGACATTTAAGATAAATTGCCACAGAAATATTTTCAAATTGTTAAAAAACAAAAACAAAAAAAAAACAATTTTTCTTGTAATATCAGAAAAACTATTTCTATTTAAAAATAAATCTTCAGTATCTTTATACCTTGGTGTATAATTTAAACAGATTAAATTTTGTCCTTATATTTTTATATGTTTGTGATTAGCATCATTAATATGTAAATGTATTTTTTACTACCAAATGTGTTTTTTTTATACATTAATAATACATTTTACAACGTACAATCACAGTTTCACAATTACATACATTTACTATTGCAAGCTGTATTTTGTCTGTTAAAGGTTACACAATATACTAGAAGTTTTGAGCTAATTTGTGATCAGATTTCAGACATATTCATTCATTGGGTGCCTCCCAGTTTGGATTCCAAACTTGGACACATTTACCAGAACTGGAATGCCTATACAGTTCAGTTAGATCCTTTAAAAGGTGATGAGAAAGTTATACCTGGAGCTTTACCTAAAATGTTGTCTTGTTCTGCAACGCCTAGACTTTTGATTCTAGTGTATGTTTCTTTTTCTTTACCTGCTATTTAAGTATTATAGGAAATAATTTATTGCAGTGTAATTTTTTTTGTATTATGACTTACAATTGCCTTTTTCGAGTTTAAATTTAGTAAGAAAATAATCTTATTAATCTGAAGTGCTAATAATAATTCGTACTTTAACAAGGAGATTAGTTTACATTTAAATTTGAAAGACTTTTAAATGGCAAACCTATTAAGTTCAGGGTGACCTACCTCTTTGAATGATAAGAGAGTGCCTAGCTTACAAGATTCTTTAAACATGAGTGAGTGAGGCATTGTACTGTGTTATCAAATAAATGACAAATCACTGTGGGCCATTTAAATTATACTAAAAGAGCATATGAAGCACAAATGAATTTGTCTAAAATAAGCACACTGGTACCTGTCAATGATCACAGTTTGTTTAAATATCAGTAAGCCAGAATAACGGAAAAAATACCAAAAAACCCATACATTTTATTATGCTATATAAATTAATTATAAAGCTAACAGTGGCTCAGTGATTACAACTCTGGCCTTTGCAGTGCTAGGTCCCAGGTTCAAATCTTGGCCAGGACACTATCTGCATGGAGTTTTCATGTTCTTCCTGTGTTTGTGTGGGTTTTCTCTGGGTACCCTGATTTCCTTTCACATTCCAAAAACAAGCTAGTGATATGACCATGGACTTCGTAAAGTGCTGCAAAATTTTCTGGCACTATATATACATATATTAATAAAAATAATTTTGTGCTTACCTGGAATTCCAAGGGGAATTGTAGCATCCTTTCATTTTGCAGTAGGGTTCAGGGTCAGACTGGGGACCTAGGACATACCAGAAAAAAAACAAGGAGAATAGGGCCTAATATAAAGTGTTGTGTCTGGAAACAAATGCATCTAAAGTTTCTGCACAGTATGTATACACACGCACAGAGCTTGCCTTTGACTTTGTCAACATTAAAAGGGATATTAAAACCTTGAGTCACCAACAACTGTTGGGACATGAACCATTTTCATTACACTGTATAACATACAACAATTTTCAGTGGTTATTATTATGGTTAGGAATATGCAATATTGTCCCTTAAACTGCAGGTCAACAAGCAAAAAAAAGTGAGCATTTTGCAGTAAAATGGTTAGAAGTGTCATATCCTTACCTTTTTGCTTTCCTTTTTTCCCCATTAAAGTCATCGACTTCTAAAACAACCTTTAGGATTGGTGAAGTATTAGCTCTGCCCCGACATCCAGACACTACACACTCTGAAGTCACATACACTTTACAGGCCAACTGTTAGTAATGTTATTCTTTCTTTTTTGCAGAGCTACACACACTGAAGATTTATTAGCAACCGACCTGTACTAGTCTGCTAGTTTGAGTGATGAGGCCATGGGCTTTTACCCTATGTATTTACTTCAAATTGGTATTCAGAACAAGTAGAAATGTAATGATTTATTCTAAACAAGTATGTGATATCGAGTATATAAATGTGCACATCTTAGACGTTTGATGGGCTAGAAAAAAGCTAAGAAGATTTTTGTAACTTTTACTGACAGTTTGTGATACTTTGTTCAATGTGTCACTCTAAATCTCACCTGCAGTTCAGACTTCCTTGCTTCTATTTCTTGGATCATTGTACCTAACACTTTATGTCACATCTTTTTATCTGCTTTGTGAAATTTGTAAGATAAAAAGTAGAAATGAGTTAAAATTATTTCCCTTTTCTATACATGCTTTACTTCTCCCATCTGCAGACTCCTTTTGAAGACCGTTATAATAGCGCTCTGCCTTTTACCTTAATGATGAATTGCTGCTGAAACTGTAGATTATTGCAATATAGAACATAAAATGAATGAGTACTACAAGACTGAAATAGCAATAGGGTGTAAGGGGAATTGTCTGTGAAAGAGTGCTGGTGAGGTTCTATGATTCTGGGAGTATGTCTTGAGACTAATTAAAACTTAAGCTGCAAATTGCACCTACATGTTTTGAGTAAAAACTGGGTTACCAAATAAGTTTTCAACTCTATACTCCTAACCACATTTTTCTTTCATCAAAGTCTTACACACTGTACTGGATAACAACGTTAAAAAAAACATTTAGTAATTTAATTTTCGAATGTAGTTTCAAGTATTACCTTAATATTTCCCCACTGTCTGCATTTGTTCCATTTATAGTTTTTAGGTTGTTCTCCTAAATGAATGTCTATGAGTCTGTGGGCTCATTTACCAACATGATATAGGTAATATGTAACAATGTCAATATAGTAGTTAAAATATTATAATACACGTGTGTACAATATCTTGGAATCTGGAATCTGGAATATTAGCAGAATATAAAGTGTCATAGGATGGTGTTATGAATATTCCTAATTAAGGAAGAAAGTTTTAAGTGATTTTATTGTTACAGATGATAATGAAATATTCAATGCTTTACATTTATTGCTATTTAGCTGTAAGCCTGAGAATTTCTGAAATTGTTGGAGAACTGATAGCAAATTAGGCAGAAATATCAGGGGATCAGTCGGACATAGCAGGGCATCGTCTGCAAAAAGTTTAATTTTATGGTGCATGTTTCCAGTTATTAGGACTTTAATGTCTGGGTGAGTTCTCTCACTGCTATTGCAATTGGTTCCATTACCAAAGCAAATAGCAGCAGTGATAGGGGACAGCCCTGTGTGGTGCCTCTGTTTATAGTAAAATATGGAAACGGAAACACATATATTGTATATTGGCTTTTGGGTTTGTTTAAAGCGATGAGACCCAAGTACAAAAGTTAGGTCCAAAGCCCCATTTTTTAAGCAGAAAAGTGAGGTATGGCTAAAGTAGAGAATCCAAAGCTTTCTTGATATCTAAACTAAGGAGAAAGGCTGGGGTTTTTCTATTTGGGTCTAGGTGTGTTAAATGTAATATTCTGCGTATATTGTCACCCACTTGTCCTTTAGGAATAAAACTAGTTTGATCTTTTGAAATACTTTGGCCGATGTGTTATCTGTAGATTGTTTAGGTAGCAGACATATAGCTGCTTCCAATGTGCTGTCATCTTATTTATATCCTTGTAAGATTTCATTAAAGACTCATAACAAATGTGGTCCTGGTTCTTCTGCCTATTTTTTAAATGTCTTCTTCTGCATAGATAAAAAATGTCGCTGTAAATCCATCTGGCCCTGGACGTTTGTTTCAGGTTTTCCAGTGGCCCATGTTATTTCTGAGATAGTGATTGGTTTTTCCATATTTTCCCGTAAAGTGAAAGGGATTCATGGTAAAGACAGTGCATCAAAAAATGTATGCATGACTACCTGATCAAATGTTTGATATAAAGGCCCTGATTTACTAAAGCTCTCCAAGGCTTGAGAGAATACACTTTCAGAAGTGAAGTATGAGATTTGTTACTATATATAGTATAGTATAGTATATAGATAGTATTTATTTTTTGACCAACAGCTATTACGTTCTGCCAATGAAGCAGTACAAAGATTTAATTGAGTTCTGGTATCTTCTAATTGTCTTCTAGTTTTCATTAGTTGGTGTGGCTATTTATTGTTGGTGGAGTTCTATGTATTTTGTTTCCAATTTTTTAATTTGTGCCATGCGTTGTTTTTTGCGTTGTGATGCTGAAACTGAAGGATCTGGATTATCGATGGCCGGATTTTCGATTGTCAACCTGCATTCCAATTCTTCAAGTCTTCCCAGTGTAGTTTATTTTACATTAAATAAACTTGCAGGAGCACACACAAATGCATTTTTAATCTTTGGAAAGATGACAAGCCTTATGGACTACACACACCCTTTCTGTTGAAACTCATGTTTCTGTTTATTAAACAAAAATAAATTAATACAATCAATTGGATTTATAGGGAGCATTCTGCAATATTAACGTCTAGCCACCTGTGTACTTCTTAATTAGCCAGGCATGCACACCTTCATTCAGTTTGTTACAAAATATGAAATGTTTGTGTGCACATATTTAGCTTCCAAACCCAGAAAATTTACAGGTTATTCTTTAGGCTTATAAAATGCAAATATTTATTGTTTTTTTATGGTGGTTAATTGACTAATAATTCATGACATACATTCCATTTGATGGGAATCTTCCAGAGCAGTACACATTCCTTCACTCCCCCTTTCTGCTCCCCCTTTCCTCACATTTTTTTTTTAAACTTTATTTTTTGCAATAAACAGTTTTACAGTACAAAAACATACAAGATGACCATTAAACTATCTATAGTAACAATAACAACAAAAGGTGGGGGTAGGATGGGGGACGAAGGGTGCTCACACTTTAGCAGCCTATATAGAAATAGGAAGATACAAACCATAAGTATCTAGCAGAATTCTACTTTCAATAAGTCAGCAGAAGATGCCTTATATTAACTTGACAGAATAACAACATAAATATAACCATAATATATAATATAATATATAAACCTAAATATAACATTATAACATTCCATGGGCCTGAAAATAAAACAAAATACTCCCGAAATATTGTATATATACCAGGACAAATACCTGAACTGGTCAAGAATAGCAGTACTCTTGGTATCAGAAAATGTATAAAGTATAAACCTGAATTTGGGCTTCCAGCATTTATTTTATAAAATAAGGTCTTTAAAAGAGACACCACTTGCTCCACCTCTGGTGTCTGTGGGATGGCACATCTAGCTGCCAGTAAACAACACTGATCCAGGCTTGGGATGCTCTATGAAGTATTTCTCATACATCTCCTAACCATTTGGTAGCCCTGTACCGCACTGTTTACAATATCCATATCAGGAAAATCGCTCTGCCAACGGCTTACATTAGTAGCAGACAACAATTTTGTAAACCTAGGTAATAAATATGCATAAATGTTTTAAATTTTGGGAGGGGACAATAAAAATATTTCTTCAAAAGCATTGAACTGTAAAATCGTCTCATGGTTCCTTACCAAAGAACAGAGATAGCTCACATATTGACCAATATAAAGTGGGTAAAGTGCCCAAGCGGGAATGGCATATATAGCCCTCAGTTCTGCCGCCGACATTCTGGAGAGACCATCTACATGAAACATATCACCATAACATTTTAGATCTTTTTTCCTCCACTCGCCAAAAGCCGCATGGTGTTGGGCCTGAGGAAACAAAGGGTTGCCGCATATAGGCAAATATTTAGATAGACCTACGGGCACCTTGAATCTTATCCTAAGTTCCTTCCATGTGACCATTGTATCTTTGACTAAAACATTGTGTCGTAAAGAAGGTGGCAGGGCAGATAGTTTACTACGTAACAAAGCACAAAGGTTCCAAGGTCCTCACTTTTTTAACAAGCTGTCCATGCCTCCAGTAGCATCAAGAACCAGGGAGAGTGAGGAAGAAGGATGTTTCCTTTACTGTAGTGATAATAGCTTTTTTTAGTGAAGTTCCCTCTGATATCTAGTGATAGGAAATATGTGTATGGTTTGGTGGGAATGTTGGTTGTAGTGCAGTAGAGATTTTGTTTACAAAATTTGTTTTTCTTTCTGAGCCTTTGAACATAATTTTGTGGAACTTGCCTGTGAGCATTTAAGTACCTTAAAGCAGTGGTCGCCAACCTTTTTGGTCCCACAGACCACTAAAATTACAGTCTTCTGACCGCGCATGCGCGGAGAGCCAGTTGTCAATCAAAAAGGAGGAACCTCCCCACAGTGACGTCATAACACCATACCCCCACCCACTCTGCCATCGCAGATCTGAGCCTGCGATGGGAGGGTGGGCGGGTTGTGTGCAGGGACACAGCCCGCCTACTCCCCTGAGCCTGGGAACTGCTCGGGGGACATGGTCCGCTGCTCTGGCCAGTGCCTCCCCCTGGCAGGGTTCTTCACCTGCCTCCACTCGGGGGTGCACCGACCAGAGCCGCGGACCACCGGTTGGCAACTGCTGCCTTAAAGCATGAAAATGGACAACATAAAATGAGGCCACTGTGAAATTAGGCCAAAGTCAGGAGTTATAACAATGGTGATGACATTTTGTAAGCTATGGTTACATGTAAACTGGTGGAATCTGGTTGAAACACCTTTGCTTCCTTTTTTATTTATGGTTACTGATTATACTGTTTTTTTTTTTTTCATGCATACAAACTTTAATAAGTTTTTGATGTCTCAAACATACAGTTGTGAGAGGTGCACTGCATTTGACATATTAGCTTTATGAAAAATTTAGTAAGAACATTGTCTTAACTAAAAGTCTCTCTAATCATCTTGTGTACTTATATGCGTATATGTATATAATTATAGCCCTATCCCTAAGATTGAAAATTCATGCTACAATGAATATGCGCCCCGCAGCTGACAAGAAATTTTAATGCTCTGTTTTTCAATTACTTGAAATACCGCTATGAGACAGGCCTTTGTGATTGTTTACAAATCAGAGTGTCCATTATTTTTTAGAACTTGAAGGATGTGTCAGGTAATATCAGAACATTAGGTCTCATTAGTAATACAATATGCCTAGTGACTGGAATCCACAATTTGTTTTAAATGCAGGACACTAAGGCTACGTACACACATTAGATTTTTGTCATTGGAAACAATCTTTTACGCTCCTTTACAAGGACAAAAGACTGAAAAAATGAATGAAGGAGTGCTGTATATACAACGCTGTTCTGCTCTATGAAGAGGGGAGGGGGGAGAACGAATAAGCGGCAAACTACTGTGCTCTTTCCCCCTCACTTTTTTTTACGAACATTTGTCGTAATGAACAACATCGGTTGAGCGCTGTACACATTTGCTCTTGACAAATGTTTTCAATCCTGCACCAGATCATCTAACTTCTCTCATGTTAATTTATCTTTTACAACCGATGTGTCTAAAATGATTTGAATGGAATCGCGTTTCAACAATGTACGTAGTGTGTGTCAGCCGTTCACAGTTCTAATATTAGGCAGGGACAGTTTTTATTAAGGTAAAGGTCCAAGCATTTTTTTCCAGGGGTCACTGTAAGCAGTAATGTACACTGCCAAGTGTCTGTGCTATATAATTGTATGAGGCATGTTAACATGTTCTAAAAAATGTAAAAAAAATGTTCTAAAAATCTAACTGCTTATTCCATGGCACCTCCAATAAATGCCTTGAGGTCTTTTCTCTTTCTCTCTCTCTCTCTCTCTCTCTCTCTCTCTCTCTCTCTCTCCTCTCTCTTGTTAACAGTAATCTGAAACAGGCTTACTCGTATCATAAATACATTTCCAGGGGACTTTTATATGAATCGAATGTGAGACATTAAAATGTGATTAGAATTTTTAAAATGGTTATGCTTTCAGAAAAGACATGGCTGCATTTTGCCGTACTTTGTTTAGCTAGAATTATAACAATAACAGTATTTAGAATATCAAAAGAACAGGACTAAGTCATTGTCGTGATTACATATTTCCGTTTTACACATGAATGTTTTTTCATTATGAGCTAATCAGTCATTTACTAACCGCTTTTGTCTTCTACAGGTGCAAAGGTCTAGGAATAAGCAGCTAAGAGAGTTGTTTCCAGATGGATTTAGTATTCATCATGCAGGCATGCTGCGGCAAGATAGGAGTTTGGTGGAGAACCTTTTTTCTCAGGGACATATCAAAGTCCTGGTTTGTACAGCCACATTAGCCTGGGGTGTCAATCTCCCCGCTCATGCTGTTATCATTAAGGTAAGAGATTATTCTGCAGAACAGAATAACATTGTCTGCTGCTTATTCTGCAGTGAAAACTAGAACAATTGAAGCACTGATACTTTTTCGTTAATATGCAGAGGGTTATTTCAACAATTATTATCCAGTTGTAATTTATAACAGCCAGCCATTTAAATCCTATGACAGCACCCTGTATTTTTCTATGAATAGCTAAGACAGCTCATAAAATGCAGTTCATAATTCCTTTTTTTCCCTAGCTGCAGTGGGAGAAATCACCTGAAGCCAGTCCTTACATTTCAGCTTTTTACAAGCACAGTCTGGGGAACTGCTGTTTGCCGTGGGATGTGCACAATGCAAATGACCTGTTGGGTTAAACCTCTTGTGCTCTATTTAATTGAATAGCGACCTACAACTTGTCTGCATGTAAAAGGACAAATAATGCCTAAGGAATTCTTGATCAGAGCATCAAAGGTTTATATGCAGCTCTTGAGTGTTAAATAAAAACATACATTTTTTTTTTTTTATTCAATTGGTAATTTTTTTCTGCCATGCGGACTCTGTTAAGCAGATATGAATGTAAATTTTGCTGTGATGTTTCTTTAGTTTGCAAGATAAAAGAGAGCTTTACTGTAAGCATATCCTGTATTTGTCGTTTAATAGCAGACAATTTTAACAGTATATTTCCTAATAAAAATCAGTAGAATTAATTTACTTTTAAAAGCTAAGTTTACTTAAAACCATTATATTACTTTTGATTGGGTTAAGTGCCAACTTTTAGAATCCATTATCTCTGTAACCCTTTGGTAATCCAGTACTTAGCGCCTATCTGATAGACAGAGTGTGACTACAAAGGCAAATTAAAGCAATAAGTATGAAGTTGCAAAGATACAGGTATATTTACACAGGTACATAATGGGTGTTTGAGTCACTATAGCTTGCAGTATTTTCCAGTTTGGTTCAAAGTACTTTTGCCAAACTGTGCCAAAATGTGCACTAAGCTGTTCACACATACTTATAGAGCAATAAATGAGCTTTTAAACCATGTCTACATCTGTACAACTGTGGTATAGCACACACCTTATTGTGTGCTACCAAGCATGTAAGACAGCCTATTTATTTAATCAAGCCAAAAGCCAGCAAACCAAAAAAAATTTTTTTTTTGTTTTGTCTTTAACACAGCGCACAAAAGTATTACAATGTGTTGGTGTACACTGTAGCACACATCCATCTGGAAGGTGCTTTTAGGTGGCATTTAGAATGAATAGCACTACATGGCACCATTGGGTATACCAGTAACAGTAGCATTCCTGTACCACACAGATATCAATGTTCAAAAGCAAACCATCTCTGACCTCTCTATTCAGGTCATTTAATGTGGGGTTATTTTCTATGAACTTTAAAGATTACATCACTAGAATGAGCTTTCAGTTGACTTCAAACAGCTTAGAAACACCTGCCTATTGTTTACATTAGATGGGCAACAGCTTTTTAAAGCGTACCTATACTCAGAATTTTCACTTTATATAAAAGGGTAGAGAACCTCTGAGCATTAGATAAAAACATTAAAGTTTTTTTTGTTTTTTTAAGTATACTTATCTTTTTTCCCCAATGAGAACTGAATCCTAAAGAAAAACCTTTACTAAAAAAAACAAAAAAAAAAAAACAAAAACGCACTTACATTCAATCCTGCAGAGCTGGCGCCCGGAGCGCCGAGACAATACAGGACCAGATGCCGGACACCACCGAAGTGATCAAACTGCTCTGCGGGATTGAAGGTAAGTTTGTTTTTGTTTTGTTTAAGTATACTTAACCTCCTGAGCGTTACACTGAGGTCTAGATTTCTGTACCAAAAGTGATCCACTGTTTTTCATGAAATTTTTTTTTTTAGGACGACGCTGGAATACGAAAACGACGCTGGATGAGCACAGGGGGACCAGGTAAGTATGGATGGGAAAAATCTCGGGGTTAACCATCCTAGCCGTTTTTTTTTGCCCGAACGAAGGTCGGGCTTAACGGCTAGGTGGTAAAAATAAAAACTTTAATTTTTTTGATTTTAAATATGCATAGTCTAGGCACATCTTCACTTTACAAATGCTTCAAGGCATACATAAAGCACCTAGGAAATATTTTTAGAGTGTTACAGTTAGACCCTAATTAGACTTTGCTCCTGTTAAATGACTTTAGGATTTTACCTGATACACAGGCTTTAGATCTGGGGTGCTTTCTACAGCAAGAAGAAGGCAAAGCATGTTGTTTGCAGTTAGATAGTACCCGAATAGTATAGCATGATAAAAGGGGAGTTTACCATGTGAACACGTTCCTACCTACCGGTAGTAAGGGTTAGCATAATTCATTTGGACTTATGAGTATAGCTTTGTGGAAAGCTGTGTAGATGGCACATGAATAGGCTTTAAAATCATATTAAACACATGGTATTGCTGCTAACATTTGGGAATTACTGGAAGAAATTTAGTTAACATCCATGTAAAGGCCAAAAAACAATGGCTTTTACATTTAGTTTTGTTCCAGTTCACACTTTTTGTGCAGTAAAATGCATGACACGTGGAAATCTTATTCCTTTCTATGTTCCTAATTTACATTTATGTCCCACAGCTTCTTTGTATAATAAAGTAAACTTTTCACATGTACGTTCTGAACAAGCACTAAAAGCCATAAACTAGCACTTTTAAACATTCACCTCTGTAGCTTTGGGCTTTGTGGAGAAATCTACCTAGTTTCTTATGAAATTAGAAATTTGGCATACTGTCAGTCTCTTAATGTAAACTGATGAACATGGAAACAGAAGGAAAGGGACTTCAAGGCTATTCTACGTGTAGTACATGGATATAGTAACAAGTACAATATACATCAAATCATTTGCATATCCATATCCCACTAGGGTATCATGTGGTGGAGACTGCTGAACTTTACATTGGAAAATGTTACCCTAGATATGAGTTGTGAACATATTAAACTTATAGACTAAAGATAAGAGTAAGATGCTCTAAATTTGCAATCAGTATTTTTTTTCAAACCAACACTGCAAAAAAGGTAAACAATTATATACATTTGTTCCTAATCAGACTAGATAATTATTTGTTTAGACTGTAGACAAATATAGGATATTCAATTGGAATGATGTATTCTACTATACTGATCCTAGTAAGAAAACTTTATAAAATGGTATCCTTACATAGCCTTAAAATTATAGCATTGCTTCTTTCTTAAGCTTTCAATAACATGCTGCAGTAAGAATACTTAAGAGCTTAAAAGAAGCAAATGGAGAGCTACAACCTTGAGTGTAAATGGACTTTACTGATACTGTATATTCCAGACAAGATCTTTTTATATATCCAGGGTGACAATTTTATTGCACTTACAGAGGGAGTTTTCAAGTAACTTCCATGTTCATTTTCACACTTTTATAGTTGCAAATATCTGAGTTCGTGCTTATAGTGGTCAAGTAGCAAGACAAAAAAAAGGCTTGAAGAAAGTACTGCAACACTGTCCTTGATCTGAAAAAAGCAATACAAGTAAACATCATATGCTTCTGTGTCTTTAGTCAGTCTCTAAAGGTAATGTCTACAAATAAGGATCTTTTGGATCATTTTGACAGCTTAATCCATGGTGCAGTTTAGAGGGTGTACTAACATGACATGATATATTATACTATTTGACATTTTACCTTTCATATTAACCAATAGGGTATTTACTCCTTGCAAGCAATATTTCTTTTATCAGCCACACTATTTTACAATATTTTAAATTCCCTGTTAATGCAGATTATTTAACTACGACCAGGTTTATTCTAATTTCAGGTTTTCCATTCGCTAATATTAATGTATTTTTCAAATCAGTGACTAACTGTATAGTCAAGCAAAGAACAAGATAGACCGTATGCAAAGCAACATTGTTTTTTTTTTTATCTTAAAATGTTTGTATAAATTAGTAGCACATCCCCTGTTTCCCTAGGGCTTCCTCTAGGTCAGGGGTTCTCAAACCAAATTACCTGGGGACCCTAACAACCCTACACTGAGACTCAGCAGGAGAACTATAACCAAACCGCAAATTACAAAGATTTAATAGTAATAACAAAAAACAAAATCATTAAACATATGCACTCAAAGAAGAATGGCTATGCTACAGTGAATGCTAGGTGTAACCACTGTGCATTGACAGTGTGAAAGGTTTAAAGAAGCACAGATACCTAGAACCTGAACCAACATAGCATAGCATAGCATAGCATGCAAAATATGCATTAATTACCTTGCCACAACAAAAGTCTTACAAAAATATTTCACTTCTAAAACTGAGACTCTTCATCATTACATTTGCTTTTCTGCGTGCATGATATAGAAATAACCTCTGCACTTTTCCCCACCACCTGTTGCACCTTTGCAATTATCCACCAAAACTGTTCACCACTTTACCAGTCTGCACCCCTACCCCTCCACTCTTCTTCATCTTTGGAATTATCTCTTCTCCACTTCTCAACCCTGCAACCGCCCTTAACCATAGTTTACCTTAGTACCTTCCCCAGCATCCCTCCCACTACTGATCATCGCCACTCATTCTATGCAACTTTTTCCCCTTCCTCACCCACCAGCTCCACTGGCACCCTACCTCCCAAGAGTTTATTGACTGCTAACAAAGTGTTATTGGGCTGTCAGGTGCCAAATACACAGCTTACATATTGCCAATAGGCTTCCCGCCAACCAATCCACTCCAGCAAAACACTGGGGGCCATCATAGCCTGGATAGGGGCAAATGTCACTTGCTGCTATCCTAAGAACAGTCACAAAGATAGCAGCCATAGTGGGAGGCTCTATATATGTGCCTTTCCAACAAGGGTAAGTAAATAGACTGTAACAGTGGACGTTTTGTAAGGATGTTATTTTTAATGTGCATTCCCCAAATTGCAAATGCATATCTTTAAAAATTTAAGCAACTTACACATGTCTGATACAAATCACCTGAGATGGACGCTTGTTTCAGGCAAAAATCCAACATGTTTAGAGCGTTCTCCCAACAATCATCAGTCCGCCATGGTGGATTGATGAATGATGGATCGAATGACTGCTGTTTACTGAAGGAGAGCACAGTGGTGCTGTTCACTTACTCTCCCCTTTCCATAGAACTGAACAGAGCTTTGTGCACTGTGCTTGTTTATTCAAATGTCACTGGAAACCATAATCCTTTAATTATCAGACGTCTGTACAAGGCTTTAGCCAATATCAAGCAGATCTTACACAAACAACATATGTTGAAACACTGAAATATGTTTATGTATATATGTTTTCTTTGTATCTATTGTATATTTTTTTTAATAAACATAATTTACTATGTTATCTAGTGTGAACATAAAAAGCCATGTTATGTGATAAAATATTTTACACGTTGCAGTTTACATGCATAAAGTGTTTAGATGAGAAATAAATCTTGTAAATTGTTACAGATTTATAATTTTGTTACATTCTTCATCCAGGGAACACAAATTTATGATGCAAAAAGGGGCTCATTTGTTGACCTCGGAATTCTAGATGTAATGCAGATCTTTGGACGAGCTGGAAGGCCACAGTTTGATAAGTTTGGAGAAGGTACCATTATTACTACCCATGACAAGCTCAGCCATTACCTTACTCTTCTCACCCAGCAAAATCCAATTGAGAGCCAATTCCTTGAAAGTCTTGCTGATAATTTAAATGCTGAGGTAAATACATGTGTATATTTTTTTTGGTCAATTAATTGTTTTCGTGTATTATGTATTACATCTGCATCATATTCTCCTATAGTATTATGTGCACCCTATGTGGTACAAACTAGGTAATTCATTTTGTGTTTTTACAGTGAAACAAATACAGACCAAATAGTAGGTATAGTCATGTAAAGAGATAGAGATGTTTACCAAAACTTTTAAATATGGTATTTAGGGGCTAATGGAAATGCCTTACCTAAAGTTACCCAATAAATACTGGCTTTGAAAAAGGGAAACAAAAGGTCTGAGGCCAGAAGTAGGGGCAGCACTGCCACTGACTACCAATGTGGGGTGGAAGGATTAATAAGTACTATGATTCCATTGGTTCCTTATGTGGTCACTGACGCGAATAGGGGTTATTATTCTGTCTGCTGACACCAATTCTGTTTTTTTTGTTTTTTTTTGTCTCAACTAACACCAGATCTGTAGACTAATATTGCAGCTATTGATATCAATGCTTGGGGTTATTAGCACATCCACTGACACCAATACTGGTAGTTGTTTGTGCCACTGACAGCAATACTACGGGCTAATATTGCGTCCACAGACACTATTGCAGGGGGATGTCAGTATGATTACAGACACCAATTAAATAGGTTCAGTATTTTATTTACTCACACCAATGCTGACGAGGTTCAGTTTGGTAACTGATCAATGCTGAGGTCTGTTACTGCGGTCTTTGACACCATTTATGTTAGTTATCATTGTGGTCACTGACCACCAATGTGAGGGGTTAATATTGCAGTCAGTGGCATCAGTACTGATAGGTCCTATTGTGCCCATTGTTAATATTGTATCCACTGGCACCAATGCTAAAGGTTATTATTATAAGCCCTGACCCCATTTGTGGCATTTTTCATTGTGATCACTGACACCAATGATGATCCTAGCTATGCTCCCTAACACATTGCTATTGTGCAGCCCTCTGGAAATTTAAGATGCCCTCTAGGTTGGGAGGCCTTAAGGTTTTCTCCTGATCCACATATCATCAATGATTTTGAATCAATTACTATGTCACATGGCCAGGGCACACTTCCCTGCCTCTTTTTTTTTT